>NC_052232.1:3912500-4212500 GCF_013401445.1 Tripterygium wilfordii | reverse complement strand
AAAGTCACCTCGGATGAAGGAAGTTCTCCTCAAATAAGGAAAGTCTCCTAGGAAGAAGGAAGATCTCCTCAGTAAGGAAGGAAGGTCTTCTAGGAAGAAGGAAGACCTCTTCAGAGGAGAATGAAGGTATTCTCAAATAAGGAAGATCTCCTCAGAAAAAGGAAGGTCTCCTCGAATGAAGGAATACCTCTTCAATAAGGAAGGAAGATCTCCTCGGAATAAGGAAGACCTCTTCATAAGAGAATGAAGGTTTCCTCAAATAAGGAAGACCTTCTCAGAAGAAGAAAGATCTCCTTGGATGAAGGAATACCTTCTCAGAAGAGAAGGAAGGTCTACTCCAAGAAGGAATACCTCCTCAGAAAAGAATGAAAGTCACATCAGAAGAAGGATGACCTCATCAGAAGAGAAGGAAGAATTCCTCAGATAAGGAAGGTCTCCTCAAAGAAGAAAGAAGATCTCCTCATAGAAAAATGAACACTTCCTCCTCAAAAAATCTACCTCAGGAAAATTATCAAATAGATAGAAAGAAGAAGACTTACCTCATTGAAAAAAAAATCTTCATCAACAAATTATCGGATGCGAACTAGTTCGGCCTACTAGTTCAGTGTCTACTAGTTCGACTACCTGGGATAGCATGCACTACTTCGGCCTACTAGTTCAGCGCTCACTAGTTCGGCCACCCGGTAGAGCACGAATCAATTCATCCTACTAGTTTAACACACACATGTTTGGCCACTCGATAGAGCACATACCAGTTGAACACACACTAGTTCAGCCACCCGATAAAGCACGCACCAGTTCAGCCTCTCACCGGGTATAGCACGAACTAGTTCATCCTACCAGTTTAACTTGCTCCAATACGACCTTTCAATTGCCAGACAGAAGGAAAAAGACCTCATCGATAAAGAATCTTACTCAACAAGGAATCCTCATTGGCAGCAGATGACTCCTCTTATCAACATAGAACCGGAGCGGGCATACTTTTCCTCGGTCCGAGGGGCATATGTGTGGAACACACTACACTTCAAGTCTGAATCAAATGACCAAATAGGTCCCGCCAAGGCCAGTTCTGCCCAAAAGACTTGGAAAACATTCCAAGTCCAAATCAGGACTGAAGTGTCCCATTTAGGCCAGTTCGGCCCACCAGGACCGAAGTGTCCCACTTAGGCCAGTACAGCCCAAAAGACATGGGAAAAATTCCAAGTCCAAATCAGGACCGAAGTGTCCCACTTAGGCCAATTCGACCCAAAAGACTTGTGAAAATTCTAAGTCCAAATTAGGATCGAAGTGTCCCACTTAGGCCAGTTCAGCCCACCAGGACCAAAGTGTCTCTTGTAGGCCAGTTCGGCCCAAAAGACTTGTGAAAATTTCAAGTCCAAATCAAGTATCCCACTTAGGCTAATTCGGCCCACCAGGACAAAAGTGCCCCACCTAGGCCAGTTCGGCCCAAAAGACTTGTGAAAATTCCAAGTCCAAATCAGGACCGAAATGTCCCACTTAGGCCAGTTCGACCCAAATGACTTGGGAAAATTCCAAGTCCAAATCAAAACCGAAGTGTCCCACTTAGGCCAGTTCGGCCCACCAGGACCAAAGTGTCCCACTTAGGCCAGTTCGGCCCAAAAGACTTGTGAAAATTTCAAGCACAAATTAGGATCGAAGTGTTCCACTTAGGCCAGTTCAGCCCACCATGGCCGTTTCGTCCAACCTAGGCCGCTTCGGCCCAAATGGCTTAGAAAAATTCTAAGTCCCAAAAAGTACCAAAGAGGTCCCACGTAGGCCACTTCGGCCTACCAAGGCCGCTTCTTCCAACTCAGGACGCCTCAGCCAACCTAGGTAGCTTCGGCCCAAATGGCTTAGAAAAATTCTAAGTCCCAAAAATTACCAAACAGGTCCCACGTAGGCCACTTCGGCCCACCAAGGCCTCTTCGTCCAACCTAGGACGCTTCGGTCAACTAGGTCACTTCGACCAACTTAGACCGCTTCGTCAAACCTAGGACGCTTCGGCCAACTAGGTTGCTTCGGCCAACCTAGGCGCTTCGGCCCACCAAGACTTCTTCATCCAACCTAGGCCACTTCGGCCCACCAAGGTTGTTTCGTCCAATTTAGGACGCTTCAGCCCAAAGGGTCACTTGGGCCAAAATGGCTTAGAAAAATTCTAAGTCTCAAAAAGGATTAAAGAGGTCCCACTTCGACCCATCAAGGTCGCTTCGTCTAACTTAGGATGCTTCGTCCAACCTATGACGCTTCGGCCCAAAGGGTCACTTCGGCCAAAATGGCTTAGAAAAATTCTAAGTCCCAAGAAGGATTAAAGGGGTCCCACGTTGGCCACTTCGGCCCACTAAGGCCGCTTCGTCCAACCTAGAACGCTTCGGCCGACCTAGTCCGCTTCGTCCCACCAGGGCCGCTTCGTCCCAAATGGCTTAAAAAAATTTTAAGTCCCAAAATAGGACCAAAGTGTCTGACCTAGGGTAGTTCGACCCGGTAAGGTCGGTCTGCCCAAAGGACTTGTAAAAATTTACCAAGTCCAAAATAAGACCAAATTGTCCCACTTAGGCCAGTTCGACCCAAATGACTTGGGAAAATTCCAAGTCCAAATCAAAACCGAAGTGTCCCACTTAGGCTAGTTCGGCCCACCAGGACCAAAGTGTCCCACTTAGGCCAGTTCGGCCCAAAAGACTTGTGAAAATTTCAAGCACAAATTAGGATCGAAGTGTTCCACTTAGGCCAGTTCAGCCCACCATGGCCGTTTCGTCCAACCTAGGCCGCTTCGGCCCAAATGGCTTAGAAAAATTCTAAGTCCCAAAAAGTACCAAAGAGGTCCCACGTAGGCCACTTCGGCCTACCAAGGCCGCTTCTTCCAACTCAGGACGCCTCAGCCAACCTAGGTAGCTTCGGCCCAAATGGCTTAGAAAAATTCTAAGTCCCAAAAATTACCAAACAGGTCCCACGTAGGCCACTTCGGCCCACCAAGGCCTCTTCGTCCAACCTAGGACGCTTCGGTCAACTAGGTCACTTCGACCAACTTAGACCGCTTCGTCAAACCTAGGACGCTTCGGCCAACTAGGTTGCTTCGGCCAACCTAGGCGCTTCGGCCCACCAAGACTTCTTCATCCAACCTAGGCCACTTCGGCCCACCAAGGTTGTTTCGTCCAATCTAGGACGCTTCAGCCCAAAGGGTCACTTGGGCCAAAATGGCTTAGAAAAATTCTAAGTCTCAAAAAGGATTAAAGAGGTCCCACTTCGACCCATCAAGGTCGCTTCGTCTAACTTAGGATGCTTCGTCCAACCTATGACGCTTCGGCCCAAAGGGTCACTTCGGCCAAAATGGCTTAGAAAAATTCTAAGTCCCAAGAAGGATTAAAGGGGTCCCACGTAGGCCACTTCGGCCCACTAAGGCCGCTTCGTCCAACCTAGAACGCTTCGGCCGACCTAGTCCGCTTCGTCCCACCAGGGCCGCTTCGTCCCAAATGGCTTAAAAAAATTTTAAGTCCCAAAATAGGACCAAAGTGTCTGACCTAGGGTAGTTCGACCCGGTAAGGTCGGTCTGCCCAAAGGACTTGTAAAAATTTACCAAGTCCAAAATAAGACCAAATTGTCCCACTTAGGCCAGCTCGGCCAAAATAGGTAGATTCGACCAAATAGGTCGGTCAACCCAAAAGATTTGTAAAAAATCACAAGTCCAACTCAGAGGATCGAGTGGTCCCACTAGGTCAATTCGAGCAACTACGTTAGCTCGGCCAACTAGGTCAACTCATCCAACTAGGCCAGTTCGGCCCAAACTCTTGAGAAAAATTTGCAAGTCCAAATCAAATGACCAAAGAGGTCCTATTAGGCCAGTACGGCCCTCCAGGTCTGTTCGGTCCTCCATGTGCTCATAACAGAGAAAGTATGAAAGAAGGGAAAAGACCGAGCCAGAGAAGTTGTTCCCCCTCATAAAGTCTCCTCAGAACAAATGACTTGGTTGAAATACCCAAGTCTCAAAAGAATGGTCAAGGAGACACGCAAAGGAAAGTAACCAAGCTAGGTCATCCCAGTTGAAGGCACTTCGCCACTTAAATGAAAAATAAAAATAAAAAATAGCGCGGAAAGGCTCGTTAAAATAGAGAGTGAAAGGTTGTGAATATCAAACTATATTGAGGTAAATACAGGTTATGATTACCCTCCCATCAATTTGCCAAAAGACATATCGATGAGAGTGTAGGGGGCATATGATAATACCAAAATTGCCCCACCAATAAAAGTTGGACATGTGGCACATAAGTGACAGCAATGCCAAGATCAGTCAGCAGCCGAAGTTCCTACTTCGGTATGATCGAAATAGCTACTTTGGTATGACCAAGAAAAGGCTGAACTACAGGATTAAAGGCACTACTTCGGTCGTTCATCGAAGTAAGATGTCTGGACCGCGTGGTAGGAAGGTCATGACCGACCTTCCTAGTACACTCCTTCCTGTCAATGTGGTTCGTCCCATCTGACCTAGGGAGTAAGGTACCTAGGTCAGATCTACCAAGGAAGAGTCCGAACATGACACTAACTCCCAAGCAAAGTCCTACTCTCCTTTGGAGAGGGATACATAGGGAATTTACCCTCCGAAAAATTCTCTAGCAAACCAATGAGAGAGAGTCCGACTCCTACTACAACTCAAACGGTTCATGCGCATATAAAAAGGGGACCTCCACTCTCAGGTAAGCATGCTAACTCCTGCACTCAAATTTACTTACTGAGCAAGAGGCAGAACTCCGAACAATGAGTCATCCTCCCAAGTTTAGTTTCGTACTAACTTGAGCGTCAGAGAGGTCCCCCCGAGCACACCCTCGGGGCCTTACCGAAGCTTACGTTCGCTTCTAGTGCAGGAAGGAAAGCAGCAGATCAGGAAGGAAGGACTTGGTCTGACTAGCTGATTCGTCCAGTAAGGTTGGGCCTATTTTTTACGTCATCAATATATATATATATATATATATATATATATATATAAATTCTCCTATGTGAACTAAAAGTGTGAACCTATTTTTCAACCATAGATGTGATAGGTCCCACAAAAAATTTGTGGTCCATACTTTTATTTTGTTTTATTACAACCATTGGATTTGAAGTTCACAAAGTTAGTTCACACTTTGGGTTCACATACGAGGATTCCTATATATATATATATATATATATATGTGTATATATATATATGCGAGCTTTCTCTCCTGTGGACGTATTATGAGGACACAATTTGTGGACAACCTTGTAGACTGTCCGATCCAGTAAAGGGCTCAGATCAAATTCTTGAAAAAAATTTACACCATATGCAGCTCATCTCTTCCCATCTCATCCCTTTGTTGCTTCTCTAACCGGAAGACCTAGCCACCATGGACGAACCTCTCTCAGCCTCTCCCAACGACCATCTGTGTCTTAATCTTTCGCGAAGTCTCAGATCTCCTTGAAGGACCTTGTAAATGGGCAGTGCTTCGAACCGTATCTTCCTATAAGATCTTGCCCAGTTCCACATCTTCCTCGTTGAAATCGATCTCCTTGAAGGACCTTGTAAATGGGCAATGATTCGAACCGTTGATAATTGGATCCAAAAATCTCAAGTCGTTGAAGTAGTTCTTGAAATTATAATCTGTAAAAGTAGTTCTTTGACTAAGATTCACTTGGAGAGGCTTCAAGTGAGTGATATTGGCTTTTCGACAATTGCAAAAATGCTCGAGCATAGAAATCTTGCATATTGCTAAATCTTGAAAGGTTGGTGGAATTCGAAGCGAACATGATCTCGTTGTTGAAGTTTTGTTTGAGACCTGATTCTGTCTGATGAAGTTCAAACGCGTGTGGATAGGTTTTGTTTTGGAATCTAATCTGAGCTGTTGAGTGGATCCAATGGCTAATAAGTGTGTCCACATTTTCTGCCCGTATTATCAGTCCGCATTAGAGAAAAACTGTATATATATACAGATAGTGGACATATATGTATGTACACCAGAGCTCTTACGCGGGATCCCGCATTTTCATTAATTTGTGGGATGTCATATTTGATGGCATGATTAATCCAACGCCCCCCATTAGTGCAGACCTTTTTACCATTTTTAGACCCACTTCCATGCTTAACCCTTTTTCATTCCCGTTGCCCCGTGTGATGACCTTTGTCAAAACTCTCACTTGAATCCTCCCCCATCAAATCTCCATCTCAATCCATTTTGAGCTCCATCTAGTAGTGCCCACATTGACCGTCAAAGTCTCCATCTCGTTCAACTTTGAGCTCCATCTAGTAGTGTTGTTGTGAGAGTTGGGTTCTTGACTAGATTTTGAGTGGGTACTGAAGTTCTGCACAACAACCAATGCTCACCTTGACATCGTTCTTCATTTGGTTCCTCCTCTTTCCATTACGCATAACCCGAATTGAAGTTGTGTTGATGGATCCTTGTCGTGCGATAACCTATGCCACATATCGTTCTTTGTTTGGGATTTTTTGAAATTCAGAAATGAGTATTGTACAATTCTGACCCAGTTTAGATTTTTGAGTTCTTCAATTCTGGGTCAAAATCGAAGATTGATGCTAATTTCTTAGTTCAATTTGTAATGCAGCTTCCATATGATCTAGATTTTGAGATTTTTGAAAATTATTCATGTACTTGTTTTGACATTGTATCTGGTTGGAACTGATCATTAATGTAGTTGTGTTGGGGCATTGTATATAATTGTATGCAGCTGAAAGTTATGCACCATATATATGTAATTGATTTTGCAGCAAAAAAAGTTGATTATGTACTCCCATTGTGCTAAGCTAATTATATACAAATACCATATGTATTCATCAAAACATACATAATAGAAAGAGTTTGTGCTCTGGCAGAGAAATGCAAAAAAAAATCAACAAAAAAATTGATTATGTACTCCCATTGTGCCAATTATATTAGCACACTACATGTAGTCATCAAAACATACATAATAGAGAAATAGAGAGAGTTTGTGCTCTGATAGAGAAATGCACAAAAAAAAAACTGATTATGTACTCCCATTATGCCAATTATATTAACACACCACATGTAGTCATCAAAACATACATAATAGAGAGTTTGTTCTCTGGCAGAGAAATGTAGACAAAACTCACGCATTCCTTAGTGCCAGACAATTCCTATTATCATGTGCTTGTCCTGTGAGCCCGCAGCCATGACATCGTCAGTTCTTCTTTATGGCTACTTCCTTACCTCCTTTTAATCTCTTTCCATATCATTTTGCCCTGACTTTGTCAACTTCATTAAAAATAGGTTATGAAAGAGCAACGTTTTGTCTTGATTGTATACCGTCACCTAAAGTCATGGACTTTATCTTGTTGTGAAGAGATTCAAATCATTCATTGCTAACTCACATGTCTCGCGACTCACCAAAGCATCATCAACTATATTTGTCATAAGTTTATGTAAGGTATTCTGATGCACAACTAGTGAGGCATCACAACTATCTTTACCAACTGCACCTCCAATATGAAATGAACTCAATGATTTAGCAGCCTTTGTCCATCTAAGTAATATATAAACATCTGGAAATGATTGCTACAATTGAATCCTGCTGAATGTTGCCAATATATACCTACATATAATTTCATAAGACTCAAATTTTCTACAACTACAAGTCACATAGTTCACAGACTTATCCTCTGTGACTTTTTGTACCCTTCCATCACTTTTCTCATTCCTATGAACCTTGTACATACACTTATCTCCAGTCCCTTGGTCCATTGCTACTATGTAAGCCATGCTTTGGTATAACTCATCTTGAAATTTGTAAAACATGTTTTCTGTGTATAACTCGCTCATTCTTTTCCCTATTGGCAACATAGTCTTCATGATAGGCTGCTTGTTGATATTTTTATGGTCAAGATGCAATTCTTGATGTCGTTGGTATTTAAGTGCTCTAGTAAATTTCACAACAAAGTTCATCAATGTGTTTTTCTTTGACACACAATTCTTGAAAAATGAATGACAAGTCTTGGCTCGTTGACTACTGGACATGCCTACAATGAAAGGTAAGAATTCAAATCATCAATCAAGGTAAAATTGTCCTCTTTCAAGTTGTTTCAAGTTGGATTCATGACTTCTCTCTCTAGCTTACATATTCTTAAATTCCTTTCTTTGTTCTAATCTTTCAAGGTCTGAACCCAAACTCCAACCCATGAGTTCCTACATCATTTGAGGCATAAAGGAAGCTTGAATCCCTTCCTTCTACTTGTTTCTACAACCTTGGTAAGTTTCTTAAACCTAAAAGCCAGTATTTAGAGATTGGGTGATTTGGGATTATAGGGTTTTGTGGGTTTTGTAGATTTGGGGGCAAATCCTTAAATTAGATGAAATTAGTGATTTAATAGATTGATTTAGACTTGTTTATGGTTGTATTGCTAGATTCTATTGTTGATTGGAGTAGCAAGTTTGAGTAGGTGAAGTTCAAGAACTTGGAAAGTTTTGGGTAAGAGAAGGTAAGGGTTTTCTTGATTTATTGGGTTAATTTGTGTCGCAATCGGGGTCACGACGCGGACCGGCGATGGAAAAAATGTTTAGAGTCGCCACCAATTGATTTAAGTGCAATTGGACACTAAAGAATGGTCTACGAACCAGAAAATGGGTAAGGGGGTCTATTGAGTGTGGGGAAGGTGTTAGGCACCCCACAACTCCCTAAAAGGTTACCTAAATTGATCTATGTGCTTTTTCTTGAAAAAGTTGTTTGTCCAATATAAATGATATTTTGATTTGAAAAGATAACATAATTAAATTATAGGCAGGAGCTGAATGTCATCAAGTACTCTTCCTAATTAACTTCAATTTAGGTATCTATTATTTTTACGAGTACAAATGATACCTTAATTTGAAGAGATAACATAATTAAAGCCTAGGCAGAAGCTGAATGTCATCAAGTCCTCCTCCTAAGGAACTTTAATTTAGGTATCTAGTAAATTAATTTATCATTGTGTTTAGAAAAACAAATGACACTTTAATTTGAAAAGATAACATAATTAAAGCTTAGGCAGGAGCTGAATGTCATCAAGTCCTCCTCCTAATGAACTTTAATTTAGGTATCTAGTAAATTAATTTATCATTGTGTTTAGAAATACAAATGACACTTTAATTTGAAAAGATAACATAATTAAAGCCTAGGCAGGAGCTGAATGTCATCAAGTCCTCCTCCTAATGAACTTTAATTTAGGTATCTAGTAAATTAATTTATCATTGTGTTTAGAAATACAAACGACACTTTAATTTGAAAAGATAACATAATTAAAGCCTAGGCAGGAGCTGAATGTCATCAAGTCCTCCTCCTAATGAACTTTAATTTAGGTATCTAATAAATTAATTTATCATTTGTTTTTTCGTTTAAATAAAGATAACACAATTAAAGTCTAGGCAGGAGCTGAATGTCATCAAGTCCTCCTCCTGATTGACTTTAATGTAGTATCCATTAATTTGTTTATGTGAAAAGTTGGTAAAGACGTGATTATTAAATTGATCGATTGGTAAAACTAAACCCCTAAACATACATCAATTTGGCAAAACTAAACCCCTAAACATGTATACTAATTACGTTAAACATAAATAAAACTAAACTACACTAATCTACTTTTCATTATTTCCACTACACTACACTACTTTTCATTATTTCTACTACCTTATTACATGGCTTATATTTACAAGAATATACATGCCAAACAAAAATAAGATAAAAATATATACAAATAATGAAATATAAGGATAAAAATACAAATAAATATGAATATGACGCATGGAGCCCATTAATTATCCAAACCCGGTCCAATCTCCAAATGAACTCTCCGGCCCCAAATGAAATCAAGTCCGGCCCAAGTTGAATCAAGCCCGGTCCACACTCAAAAATCAACAAGAGAAAGGGTTAAAATGGTGCTCAAATACCATAGAAACTCAAATCAAATTAAATCCATATACCCATATATATACACACACACACATTATATGTACATATACACGTAGACCATATATATATGCACACACCGAAACGCCTGGAGTATGATCCAACAAGGGATTAAACCCAGAAAGTTAATATGAATATGAACATAACCTCAATCCTTAATAGCACAATCATTCATCATTATCAACATAATTCTATCTAAACTACCAGCCATCAAAACCCCAACATTAGCCTAACATCATAACCCGACATTACAGCAAATATGTAAATCTTGATTTCAGTATCATAAGCAAATAAGATCCAAACCAGGAAACTCATAATCAAATATCAATATCAACTTTCAACGCAGTAAGTAATCGGAATCTTCAAAGCTGGATATCCAAATCAAATATCAAAGCCCAACATCAAAAGCTAAGTACCCACACAGTAATCAAATGGAACTCCATACTAAGAAAAATCAGTATCAAACATGCTTCAAAGAAACGGAAGATGGAACAAAAGTAATAGATGTATGTATGGATCATCACCCCCTCAACAATGGAACCCGAAAAACACAAACACAGAATCAGAGAAAGAGAACTAGGAATTAAGAGTATGAGTGAACCATTACCTTCAAAGAAAATGAAGTGAAGAAGGCCAAAATCCCCTGTCCAACAGTAGCTCCCTTTCTTTCTCTCCGTATTTTCCTTTCTTGTGCGGCGACCTCTTCTTGCTTTTTCTCTCCCCTGTTTTTCTTTTTGCCGGCTGCCCCTACTCCCTTCTCTCTTTCCTTTTTTGTGCCCCTCCCTTTTAACTTATCTTTATTTCAAAAAAATCCCAAAATGCCCTCAAAAACCCTATTTTCCTCTCCTTCTCTAAAACCCTCAAGATTTACATTTTTGTCTTTTCCTTATTTTTGTGAAACCCTAATAAAGGAACCACCTTTCCCTCTTAAGGATTTTCTTTATTATTTATTTAATTTTCCTATTTTTTAGATATTTTCTAGGGTTTAGTTATATTGGGTTTGGGTTGGAATTTTTATGGGCTTATGGTCCAAGAAATAGGCTTTAGGATTTTTTGCATGCTTGTGGGTCCAAGAAACAGGCTTTGAATTTTTTGTGAGTTTACGGGCTCCAGAACGGGCTTTTGAATTATTATTATTATTATTGTATTTTTTAATTTTTTTAATTTTTTTAATTTTTTTTTTGGGCTGGACGAAAACCGGGTACTACAGCTGCCCCCCTTTGTATGTCTTTTATGAAATAAAAGACAAACAAAAGTGTAGTCAACCGAGTTTCATACGGGAACTGAAATGAGCGGGATCACTGTGGCATTCCCGGCTTGGCCAATTGTTTGTGCAAGAAAATAAAGGGCACGGGATCACAAGGCCATTCCCGGCTTGGCCAAATGTTGGTGCAGAAAAATAAAGGGCACGGGATCACAAGGCCATTCCCGGCTTGGCCAAATGTTGGTGCAGAAAAATAAAGGGCACGGGATCACAAGGCCATTCCCGGCTTGGCCAAATGTTTGTGCAGAAAAATAAAGGGCACGGGATCACAAGGCCATTCCCGGCTTGGCCAAATGTTTGTGCAAGAAAAATAAAGGGCACGGGATCACAAGGCCATTCCCGGCTTGGCCAAATGTTGGTGCAGAAAAATAAAGGGCACGTGATCACAAGGCCATTCCCGGCTTGGCCAAATGTTGGTGCAGAAAAATAAAGGGCACGGAATCACAAGGCCATTCCCGGCTTGGCCAAAACTGTTTGTTTGAATTTATGCAAGAAAGTATCCATGAGTTTATGAATGCATGAAGAAAATTGTATTTTCTTTTATTTTTCTTATTTTGAAAATTTGATTTTGGTTAATTGTCGTAAGCACCATCACCCCTATCATCCTACAATCGTCCATCATGAGAAGACTGCATCTTTTGATTCCATCCTATCTTCAATCTGCCATGTTACGCTTATTCTTGTATCTTTCATTCTCTTTTTGTCTGGTCTTTCCATCGATTTACTGCTTCCATCTGATTTCCATCAAATTCGACATACCTTTAACGCCAAACAAAAGCTTTTCGGCTCCAAAATCTCTCGGGCGCCACTATGTCTTTTAACGCCATTTAATTCCTTTTAGCTCCTTTCCAGTTAAGAACACCACAATCTCTCCGGCTCCACCACGCCTTTTAGCACCATTTAATTTCTTTTAGCTCCTTTACAGTCAAGAACACCAAAATCTCTCCGGCTCCACCACGCCTTTTAGCACCATTTAATTTCTTTTAGTTCCTTTACAGTCAAGAACACCAAAATCTCACAGGTTCCTACTAAGAACAATGTCCTAATGCACTTATCATGATTCTTTTATTACTTTTACTCAACTTCCAAATAAATTCAATAATATGGCAATGCTTGTACTACATGAGATTTCTGAAGGCAAGATATACAAGCAATAAAAATCGTGAAGAACACAAACAATGAATGAGGAATTCAGAAATGAATTGAATGACCTCAGAGAGTTTTATTTAGAATAGATAGATAACAGGAGAAATTGATCAAGTATATATATGATTCAAGATGGTTAAAAATAAAGGAAATAGCAGAAATCTTTACAGGATATAAAATGAGATAACTTTGATTCTGCACAAAACTGCCCCAGTTTTGTGTGCCCCCATTTTGCAATTATTGAATCTGACTACTTCCATATGAAGCTTCTCCTTCACAGACTCATCATGCATAGCCCTGAACATAACCAATTCACCCGTGTACAACCTTGCTATCTGTCATTCACTGTATTGTCCCATATTCTTCTCAAATCCTCTTAATGGCCTCTGTCAATTCCCCGTAATTGCTTTCTCCACGTCTTTTCTGATCTCAATGTTACTTGAAGCTCCCAGGAAGGGTTTTCACTTTAGTAGAGACTTTTCTATTTTCCCTAATTTTTGCTTGAAGCGCCCACGAGGGGTTTTCACTCCAGTAGGATATTTATTGCTCTAATTTTTGCCTAGACTGCCCTTTCGAGTTTTCAATCTAGCGAGCTTTTAACTCTAATTTTTGCCTAGACCGCCCTTTCGGGTTTTCAATCTAGCGAGTTTTTTTTTTTTTTTTTTTGCTATGGGTAATACTTTTTGATGGCGTCTGTATTCACCGGATTAGGCAATTCTTCTCCATCCATTATTGTCAAAATTAATGCCCCTCCTTCAAAGGCTTTCTTCACCACATATGGTCCCTCATAGTTCGGTGTCCACTTCCCTCGGTGATCCTTTTGAGGTGGCAAGATCATCTTTAACACTAAATCTCCTTCCCTGAAACTGCGAGGTCGAACTTTCTTATTATGTGTTTTCATCAATCTTCTTTGATACAATTGCCCTTTACAAATTGCTCTTAGTCTTCGTTCTTCAATCAAATTCAACTGCTCATAACGCATTCGAGTCCATTCTGGTTCTTCCAATCCTGCCTCCAGAACTACTCGAAGGGATGGAATCTCCACTTCGATAGGCAAAACCGCTTCCATGCCATACACCAAGGAGAAAGGTGTCTTCCCAGTAGATGTCCGTATTGAGGTCCGATAACCATATAGAGCAAAAGGGATCTTCTCATGCCAATCTTTGTAATTCTCTGTCATCTTCCCAATGATCTTCTTGATATTCTTATTCGCCGCTTCGACAGCCCCATTCATCTTCAGACGGTAAGGAGTCGAATTATGGTGATAAATTTTAAATTGGTCACAAAAATCCTTCACCATTTTACTGTTGAAATTCGTGCCATTGTCAGTAATAATTCTTTCCGGGATTCCATATCGACAAACAATTTCTTTTCTCAAAAATCGAACAACCACGCTACTCGTCACATTAGAATATGAAGCAGCCTCTACCCATTTGGTAAAATAATCAATAGCAACCAAAATGAACCGATGCCCATTAGAAGCCTTCGGCTCGATTGGACCGATGACATCTAATCCCCACATCGAGAAAGGCCATGGTGACGTCAACACATTTAATGGATTAACTGGAACATGTGTTCTGTCTGCATAAATCTGACACTTGTGGCATCTGTTTGCATAACTTATACAGTCCCTCTCCATGGTTAACCAATAATACCCTGCACGAATAATCTTCCGTGCCATTGCATATCCACTAGAATAAGTCTCACATATTCCTTCATGAATTACCTCCATAATTTGTTTAGCCTCCGCCATATCAACACAACGCAAGAAAACTATCCCATCATTCCTTTTATAAAGAACATTTCCATTCAAGAAGAAAGATCCCGCCAATCTCCTGATGGTCCGCTTATCATTCTCTGATGCCCCTGATGGATATGCTTTCTTTTCAATATACTGTTGAATATCGTGATACCACGGTTTACCATCAGGCTCTCCCTCCAAATTTGAACAGTAACCTCGAACTTCTCGTCTCTCGATTTTAATCACCTGCACTTCCCCTTTTGGGTCTACATCAAACATTGCCGCCAAAGTTGCCAAAGCATCCGCTATTTGATTCTCCTCTCTTGGGATATGATCAAACTCAACCCAATCAAAAAACTTGACTAACTTTTTGATATGCTGGTAATATGGAATGAGCTTGTCATCTTTAGTTTCCCACTCATCATTTAATTGCCTAATCACCAACTGTGAGTCACCATAGACCTGTAGCCTCTTAATCCCCATATCAATAGCAGCTTGAATTCCCATCATACATGCTTCATATTCAGCCACATTGTTAGTACATTCAAAATACAACTTAGCTGTAAACGGTATAACATTCTCTTCAGGTGATATCAAAGCTGCACCGACTCCGCATCCTATGATATTAGAAGCACCATCGAACAACATAGTCCATTTTGCCAAATCCTTCTGATTCCCCTCTTCTATCGACACAGTCATGACATCAATATCTGGAAATTTCATATCCATTGGCTGAGTATCATCAATTGCTCCATCTGCCAAATAATCTGCTATTGCACTCCCTTTGATTGCCTTCTGTGTGACATACAAAATATCATATTCTGATAACAACATCTGCCATTTAGCTATCCTCCCTGAAAGAGAAGGTTTCTCAAAAATGTATTTGATAGGATCCATCCTGGAAATCAACCACGTCGTATGATAAAGCATATATTGTCTAAGCCGATGTGCAGCCCAAACCAAAGAGCAACAAGTCTTCTCCAACATCGAATAATTTGCTTCACAACTAGTAAACTTCTTGCTTAAGTAATAAATGGCATGCTCTATCCTTCTCGATGAATCATGTTGTCCAAGCACACATCCCATCGAACTATCTGAGACAGTCAAATAGAGAATAAGCGGCCTGCCAGCCACAGGAGGCATCAACACTGGAGGACTTTTCAAGTATTGCTTGATCTTTTCGAATGCTGTCTGACAATCTTCATTCCACTCAGTAGAGTTACTCTTACGCAATAATTTAAAGATAGGTTCATAAGTAGCCGTCAACTGTGAAATGAATCTGGCAATGTAATTCAACCTTCCCAAGAAACCCCTAACTTCCTTTTCTGTTCGAGGGGGTGGCATCTCCAAGATCGCCTTCACTTTATCAGGATCTACCTCAATTCCTTTCCTACTTACAATAAAACCTAACAACTTCCCCGAGGTTGCCCCAAATGTGCACTTAGCTGGATTCAACTTCAATTGATGCTTCCTTAATCGATCAAACAACTTCTGAAGATTCACAATATGATCTTCATCTTCTTTGGATTTTGCTATCATATCATCGAAATATACTTCAACTTCTCTATGCATCATGTCATGAAACAAAGTGACCATGGCTCGTTGATAAGTAGCACCGGCATTCTTCAGACCAAACGGCATGACTTTATAGCAAAAGGTTCCCCAGAGGGTAATAAAAGTCATTTTCTCATGATCCTCTGGTGCCATCTTGATCTGATTGTAACCCGAAAATCCATCCATGAAAGAGAAAGTTGAATGTCTAGCTGTATTATCCACTAAAACATCAATATGGGGAAGCGGAAAATTATCCTTCGGGCTTGCACGATTGAGATCTCTATAATCGACACACATCCGCACTTTTCCATCCTTCTTGGGAACAGGTACAATATTTGCCACCCATTCAGGGTATCTAGCCACTGCTAAAAAACCAGTATCGAACTGCTTCTTCACTTCATCTCTTATCTTCAAAAGCATATCTGCTTTCAATCTCCTTAGCTTTTGTTTCACTGGGGTACATTCTGGAATCAATGGTAACTTGTGAACAACAATACTTGTATCAAGACCGGGCATGTCCTGATAAGACCATACAAAGACATCCTGGTAATTATGCAATAAATCTATCAACTTCTTCTTGTTTTCTCCTTCGAAGGCAGCTCCTACTTTAACCTCCTTTTTCTCCGTTTCAGTTCCCAAATTAACAACTTCAGTTACCTCTTGGTGCGGCTTTATTATTTTCTCCTCTTGATTGACTTGTCTTAACATTTCAGGTAAAATCTCAATTTCTTCCTCTATTTCATAGTCAGATTCAACATTGCTAATGGGTGCATCAAAATCTGGTTCATTAAGTTCGTCATCTTCGTTATCATCATTTTCAATCCTGTGAAAGAAATGAATAAAAATGGTTTTGAGAATGGAGAACAAAACTTAAATGGAAATGGAGAAACATGAATATGGATGACTGTCAAAAGACTTTCATTTCATGGAAAAGGGAATATGTACAAAGATTGAACATGCAATCGCCATACTATAAGATTTATTGAAAGCAAAGTAAAGCATGCTCATTACAAAAGACCCAAACGAAGGCCGTGAGCTGGGCCCACGATGGTAGTGCACTCGGGATTACTCTTGCAGGTTCTTGAGAGATACTGGGAGCTCCAGACTGGTCCAGTTGTCTAATTTGAAATTTGAAGGACGCGAGATGACAAAGCAAGGTCTAGCAGCCGAACTCTGTTCCTCTTCCACCACAGCAACTTGGAACTCCTCAAACTGATCACATATATTTGTCAAAATTCCCCCAGTTACATCAGTCGAGTTTTCGGAGTTTTCAACTGACAGTTTTCCAAAAACTGCCCCAGTATCAGCCAAACTTATTGATAGGTGTGATAATTCCTATTGTTTTTGGTAGGAATCTCCCCCTCTTAAGCTTCATTTAAATAAATAATGAGTGTATTTATGTTTTGATTTGTATTTTTTGATAGGTTGATTGCGGTTTGGATGAAAAGTGATGAAAAAAGGGCTGAACTGAAGAAAATGTCCACCGACCTTCGTGTGTTCAAATACTTATAACTTTTTGTCACGTTATCGGAATCAAGCGAAATAAAAGGCATTGGAAACTAGACATCTCAAGCTTTCCGTAGACGCTAAAATCGTGCAAATCGGACGTCGTATGGAGATTTTGGAATCATTCCACGCCTAGGCGCAATATTTGTGCACGCCCAGTATCACTTGTGCACGCCCAGTCCAGCGAGTTGGGGCGTGAATTTGAAGTTGTGCACGCCTAGGATTGCGCCTAGGCGTGCGCCTAGGCGTGAATACAACGCGCCTAGGCGCACAAGACAGTTTTTTGGATGTTTTAATTCGCGAACTTGCCGAGCCGCACGACACTTTTAGACTTCGAACAGATTTTCTGGAGAGCGAAACCAGAGGGGGAAGGTGATTCTTGGAGCTTGGAGGAGGAATTCTTCAACCCAACTTGGATTATCTCAATATTTGGGGTTTATTCATGCCACTCTCTTCTCTCTTTGTGTTTTTCTCTCATTATGTGTAACTAAATCTCTTGTGCCAAGGCTAGGTTGAAGCCTTGGGTTTGATGACTTTGTTTATGACTTGATTTACATATATATGAGTTGATTTGGGTATAAATCTTGTGTTTCTATGTTTGATTGCAATTTCTTCATGCTTGTAGTGTTTGGCCAACACTTTAGGTTTTTGGATGAAATTGTTTGGAGAATTTGCTTAGACAATAATATGTCAAGTAGATTATGCTTCTTGAAACATTTGATTAGGAATGTGTCTCCCTTTAATTAGGTGACAATTTGTATGAATTCTAATCTCCATAGAACTCCATGAATTCCTATGCATGTTTAGACCAATAAGATGGCTAGAATGTATTTAGGAATATCCGACCTAGACCAATAAGATGGCTAGTAATCGATTTTAGGGAGATTTGGCTTAAGTGCGCTAAAACCGACTTAGGTACGGATTCGTTATGCCCGAATTAGCAAATATGTGTGTGAATTTGTGTCATTGCAAGTCATTTCCCAAGGGGGATTCCAAAGCCTTGGTGTTCATCTCATTCATCTCACTTGCATTAGTTGCATCTTTATTCTAAGAAAATACCAAAAACACTTTGCTATTTGCTTGTCTTAGTTTAATTACCCAACCAAACAATCTTGAGTTGAACTTTACTTTTGTTTGCATTGTCCATACGTACATACAAATATACATTTAGATTAGATATAACACCGTCTCTGTGGATTCGACCCTTGCTCATCATTGTGCTGTAGTCGCCGACTAGTACACTTGCTAGTAAGGTTAATTTAGACCTAACAAGTTTATGGCGCCGTTGCCGGGGACGGTTGCTTATATTTGATCCACTCTTGTTTATATACATAGATACTTACATACTTAGTTTAGTTTTTACTTACTTGACAATTAGTGATCCTTATACTATTCTTTCTTGTTTGTAGTTCATGCAAGGAAGGCGTTCTCAAGATACTGAAATTCTTCCTGTTGATCTAGACTTGGAACGTACCCGAAGGAACAAGAGAGACAAGGACCTTCTTGAGGAGCAATCTTCTACTCGGTCTATCTCTCCTACATCCAGCTCTAGTTCGTCTAGTGACAAAATTTTGGGAGAACATTCTGAACAAGCAAGCATGGCTGAAAATCGTGAAGAAGTTGGCAACAATGCAAATGCTCCTGTTACCATCATGGACTACTCTGTGCCACAATTCTCTACTAGACAATCTTGCATCATATTACCAACCATTCCGCCAAATCTATCTTATGAGCTTAAATGTCATGTGATTAACATGCTCTCATCATTCTCAGGAGCGGAAAATCAAGATGCTAGTGATCACATTGATAATTTTCTGGAGATTTGTGGCACTCAAAAAATTCAAGGCATATCTGAAGAGTTCATACGGTTGAAGCTATTTCCTTTTTCTCTTAAGGAAAGTGCTAAGATCTGGTTCAAGACTCTGCCACCAAATTCTATCACTTCTTGGGATCAACTTTCTGCTAAGTTTATTCAGAAGTTCTATACTCAGTTAAGGACACAGAGGCTTAGGGATCAGATTTTCCATTTCAGGCAGAACAAGGGAGAACCACTTTTTAAGGCTTGGGAGCGATATAAAACTTTATTGATTGGTTGCCCACATCATCAATTCTTGCCATGGCAGATTATATCATACTTTTACCAACATCTGGCTGATGAATGCCGCCATAGGTTAGATGCAGCTGCTGGAGGAAATATTATGGCTAAGGAACCAACTGAAGCCAATGAAATTATTGAGACTGTGGTGGCAAATTCCTCACAATGGGATAATCGTGATCTTGATGCTCCTAGACACATGGTTTATGAGGCTAGTGGTTCAAATACAGAGATGGCATCTGTGGCTAGGAAATTGGATGCGGTAGTGACTTTGCTGAGCAGAAATTTGGATCCTTGCGGCATTTGTGGAGGCACCGATCATCCTACTCATGTATGTTCTAGAAGTGGGACATTTCCTGAAGCTGAAGTTAATGCTATTCAACCTTTTCATAGGCAGCAGAATGATCCGTTTTCTCACACATATAACCCAGGATGGAAGAATCACCCCAATTTCTCCTATGCTTCACCCCAGAATTTCAATCAAGGGCCTAGACCTTGGCAAGCTCCACGACACGAGCCACCTTCTCAAGATGCAAGGAAGTCTACTATGGAGGACCTTATTTCCCAACTTGCTCAATCACAAGTCTCAATGCAACATTCACAAGCAGAGATGAGCAAGTCAATGACTCAGTTGCAACAAACTGTTTCCAGTAATACTCAATCTATCGCAAAGCTTGAAATGCAAGTAGGACAACTTGCTCATGCCTTGAGTGAAAGACAGCCAGGAAAGCTGCCGAGTCAACCTGAGGTAAATCCTAAGCAGTATGAAGATGCTAATGCTATTACTGTTTTGCGAAGTGGGAAAAACGTGGATAACAAGATTGAGTATAAAAAGCTTGAAGGTGAGAATCATGATGAACCTATAGCGGTGGAGCCAAGTGTTTCCAAAATACCTCATGTTGAGAAGGAAAAGTCGGAAGTAGAAGAGTATGTTCCAAAAGTGCCTTTTCCATCTCGTCTTGCACCGGCTAAGAAAAGCAAGTATAATCGGGATATTTTTGAAGTTTTGAAGAAGGTGGAGATTAATATTCCACTCATTGAGGCAATTAAGTCTATTCCCGCATATGCAAAATTTTTGAAGGAGTTGTGCACTAACAAAAGAAAGATTGGTGATCATGAAGAAGTATTTCTCTCCGAAGAGACAAGTGCTATTTTACAAAAGAAGCTCCCACCCAAATTAAAAGATCCGGGTAGCTTTACCATTCCTTGTATTATTGGAGAGAAAGAAATTGAAAAGGCCTTGATGGATCTTGGTGCAAGTGTGAATATCATGCCTTATTCTGTTTACACTACATTGAAGATCGGTGAGTTGAAACCAACATCAGTCACTCTCCAATTAGCGGATCGTTCTTTAGTGCATCCTTTTGGGCTAGTTGAAGATGTTTTAGTAAAGGTGGGTGAATTTGTTATTCCGGTGGATTTTCTGGTGCTTGATATGGAGGGTGAACCTAATCCGACAAGAGATGTACCACTCATTCTAGGCCGTGGTTTTATGGCTACCACAAAGACCATTATAGATGTGGAAAAGGGCATGCTCACAATGACAGTCTTTGACAAGACCATTGAGTTCAAAATTTTTAAGGCTATGAAGAGTCCGGATGTCATTAGAGAATGCCTTCATGTTGATATGGTAGGCCATGAGAGAGTGAATTTATTGACACAAACGGCTTCAAGTGATGAGGTTGTTGAATATGTGGATGGTGATAGCAATGAAGGCAAAAAGACCCCATCATCACCAATATCCAACGAGCTCATGGCTACTTCCCTTGTTACTAGCAAGCTATCTCCAACTTTGAAAGGCATGCGGACAAGAGCAAGGAAGTTGAAAAAGGCACGGTCCAAAACAATGTTGAGAGGTAAAGTGTGTGCTCCTTTTGAGACATTGAAATTGTCTATCCATGGTACTTTCACGATAACGAATTCTAAGATAGAAAAAGGGTGGAAATTTGTGGCTCGTCAATTTCAATTCTGTGGGCCAAATGTTTCGGGGATTCTGAATGGAAAGTATCCTGTGCACCATCCTCCTTGATTTGTTTCCCAAGAATTGTTGTGAAGGTGTTGAGGCTTGTGGTGATTTCTCCAAATCAGGTAGAACTACGTCTGGCTGAAGACATTAAACTTAGCGCTACTTGGGAGGCAACCCAATGAAGTATATCCTTTTGTGTATCCTTTTGTTCTTCATTATTCCATTTTTATTGACAAAATCTTGTGTGGATGTTAGTTTGAATTTGTTGGAATCTGGCTGCAGGAAAGTTTAAATTTCTGGGCATTATGTTTACAGCCAGACCACGCCTAGGCGCGTATTGTGCACGCCTAGGCGTATTGTGAACGCCTAGGCGCGTATTGTGCACGCCTAGGCGCGTATTGTGCACGCCTAGGCGTATTGTGAACGCCTAGGCGCACCTTGTGCACGCCTAGGCGCACCTTGTGCACGCCTAGGCGTGTGTGTTTACACAAAAAAAAAAAAAAAAAAAAAAGGTCATATGCAAGAAAGGGTTCATGAAGACATTGAAGAATTGTGGCTAGGCCAGTACCCCAATCCACTCGATGCATGACTCCAACCCCCAGGTTGTATTGTTTCAACTTGTCCTCTTTTTAGTGCATTATTACATTGTTATGTTTTGCATTGAGGACAATGCATTCTTTAAAGTGTGGGGTGGTGGACTGCATATGGATTATCTTGTGCCAAATTTCACATGATTTTTGTTGTAGCTGAATTTAAAAAAAAATAAAATTTCAATGCTTGAATCTTGCATATTTATGAGAATTTTCTGTTGAATTGAGTGCTATATTGAAATGCAGCTGATCTTGGTTTGTGGAACCCATCTTATCCTTCTATATGCTTGACGTCTACTCTATTGGATAATCACTTGAATTCACTTGCACAAGAATGTATGCTTGTGGGGTATGACTTGGGTGAATAGATGTTGAATGTGGACTTTCTTTAAGATGATCTAGAACACCGTGTTAGTGATATTCTTGGCACTAGTTAATTACATGCATGTTAAAAAAAAAAAAATTGATGATGAATAAAAGCATGTTCCGCTCTTGTGATCTTGCTGAGTAACCGGGGCTCTTGTCTAACCAACTCGAGTTTCGCGTAAAAAGGTAAGACAATCTTGATGAACATACTAGGCTAGCTTAACTTCGAAGCCTTTTCAACTCGAGTGATTGATCCGAGGTGTGCTTTATCACATAATGCCCTAAACCAACTGGTTGGGAGTCATTGGTTGAGAACTTGTTACATGGGTTGACTAGAAAGCTTAAAGGAGTGAGCATTGCACGGGCCTAGTAAGATGAAAATAAAAAAATAAAAAAAAATAAAAAAATAAAAAAATAAAAAAATAAAAAAAGAGAAGAAGAAGAAGAAGAAGAAGTATGTACATAAATAAAAGTGCCTTGGTATTATTACTTGACTGTTCTTGGAATTCTTGGAATGTGACTATGTTTGGCGCCTATGAACTTTTGGAAGCCAAATATTTATACATTTCTTCTTTGCATGCACTTAATTTAGATGAAGTGATTGAGTAGACGGATAATCTTCACTGAGTATATGTTTGGATGAAGTGTGGGGTCTCCACATCTTTTTGATTGCATGGCATTGATGTATATTGTTTCGATTCTAGCGATTTCCCTCACATATGTTTGATATCTTGAGACTGAAACGTTTGTGGGTGTCGTTCTTGTAAGCCCTCAGGAGACACAACTCCTCCACTAGGGACACCTAGGGGTTTAAAGGCTTGTTGCATATGCTAAATGCAACCGCGATTCCTGCGTTAGTGAGTTAAGATGTTAGTGGTACATGTACTTAATCTAGTTTTACTTGAGGACAAGTAAGGTTTAAGTGTGGGGTGTTTGATAGGTGTGATAATACCTATTGTTTTTGGTAGGAATCTCCCCCTCTTAAGCTTCATTTAAATAAATAATGAGTGTATTTATGTTTTGATTTGTATTTTTTGATAGGTTGATTGCGGTTTGGATGAAAAGTGATGAAAAAAGGGCTGAACTGAAGAAAATGTCCACCGACCTTCGTGTGTTCAAATACTTATAACTTTTTGTCACGTTATCGGAATCAAGCGAAATAAAAGGCATTGGAAACTAGACATCTCAAGCTTTCCGTAGACGCTAAAATCGTGCAAATCGGACGTCGTATGGAGATTTTGGAATCATTCCACGCCTAGGCGCAATATTTGTGCACGCCCAGTATCACTTGTGCACGCCCAGTCCAGCGAGTTGGGGCGTGAATTTGAAGTTGTGCACGCCTAGGATTGCGCCTAGGCGTGCGCCTAGGCGTGGTGCGCCTAGGCGTGAATACAACGCGCCTAGGCGCACAAGACAGTTTTTTGGATGTTTTAATTCGCGAACTTGCCGAGCCGCACGACACTTTTAGACTTCGAACAGATTTTCTGGAGAGCGAAACCAGAGGGGGAAGGTGATTCTTGGAGCTTGGAGGAGGAATTCTTCAACCCAACTTGGATTATCTCAATATTTGGGGTTTATTCATGCCACTCTCTTCTCTCTTTGTGTTTTTCTCTCATTATGTGTAACTAAATCTCTTGTGCCAAGGCTAGGTTGAAGCCTTGGGTTTGATGACTTTGTTTATGACTTGATTTACATATATATGAGTTGATTTGGGTATAAATCTTGTGTTTCTATGTTTGATTGCAATTTCTTCATGCTTGTAGTGTTTGGCCAACACTTTAGGTTTTTGGATGAAATTGTTTGGAGAATTTGCTTAGACAATAATATGTCAAGTAGATTATGCTTCTTGAAACATTTGATTAGGAATGTGTCTCCCTTTAATTAGGTGACAATTTGTATGAATTCTAATCTCCATAGAACTCCATGAATTCCTATGCATGTTTAGACCAATAAGATGGCTAGAATGTATTTAGGAATATCCGACCTAGACCAATAAGATGGCTAGTAATCGATTTTAGGGAGATTTGGCTTAAGTGCGCTAAAACCGACTTAGGTACGGATTCGTTATGCCCGAATTAGCAAATATGTGTGTGAATTTGTGTCATTGCAAGTCATTTCCCAAGGGGGATTCCAAAGCCTTGGTGTTCATCTCATTCATCTCACTTGCATTAGTTGCATCTTTATTCTAAGAAAATACCAAAAACACTTTGCTATTTGCTTGTCTTAGTTTAATTACCCAACCAAACAATCTTGAGTTGAACTTTACTTTTGTTTGCATTGTCCATACGTACATACAAATATACATTTGGATTAGATATAACACCGTCTCTGTGGATTCGACCCTTGCTCATCATTGTGCTGTAGTCGCCGACTAGTACACTTGCTAGTAAGGTTAATTTAGACCCAACAAGTTTATGGCGTCGTTGCCGGGGACGGTTGCTTATATTTGATCCACTCTTGTTTATATACATAGATACTTACATACTTAGTTTAGTTTTTACTTACTTGACAATTAGTGATCCTTATACTATTCTTTCTTGTTTGTAGTTCATGCAAGGAAGGCGTTCTCAAGATACTGAAATTCTTCCTGTTGATCTAGACTTGGAACGTACCCGAAGGAACAAGAGAGACAAGGACCTTCTTGAGGAGCAATCTTCTACTCGGTCTATCTCTCCTACATCCAGCTCTAGTTCGTCTAGTGACAAAATTTTGGATGTTTAGACCCAACACTTGCTAGTAAGGTTAATTTAGACCCAACACTTATCTTGTTCTGCATCCCTCCATACACAAAACTGTCATAAAGCCAAGGAATCGATTTCTTTTCGACTTCCAGCTCCTTTCCTTCCAGACGAGCAAACCTCTTCGCCTGCTTTTCTGCTTGTGCACGGTTCCTGTCAGCTCTAGTTGGCTTATAACCCAAACCCCAACGTTCTGGATGTTTCACCATTTCTACTGGCTTCTTAATTCCTTGTTGATTCTTACCAAGTCCTTCTCCCGGGCGAAACCCCTTTTTCAACATAAATTTTGCTACATTCTTCGTAACCTTGGATACTTGTGGCTTTAAAGGAGAAAGTCCTTCCTTCACATAGCTAGCACTAGCAATTTCAAAAGATTGGAATGAACTCTCAATCCCTTCTGTCGGAGCATCAATAGGAGAATTATTAGACAAACTAGCAACCATCCATTCTGACTGTCCCTTTACTATATAAACCCTTCCATCATGAACAAACTTGAGCATCTGATGCAATGATGAGGGAACGGCTCCTGCAGTGTGAATACAAGGTCGTCCCAACAGGCAACTGTAGGTTGGTGAGATATCCATTACCACAAATGGTACATTGAAAGTTACGCTTGCAACCTGTAAAGGTATTTCAATTTCTCCCATAATCTCTCTACGTGTTCCGTCGAATGCCCTTACTACCATCGGCACTGGTCTTAAATAAGATCTGTCAATCGGCAACTTTTCAAAAGTCTCCTTTGGTAAAATATTGAGCGATGACCCATTGTCCACCAAAATGCTTGCTAATTCCTTTCCACGACACATGGTTGAAATATGCAAAGCTTTGTTATGCCCCATCCCTTCAGGCGGAATATCATCCTCAGTAAAGGACAACAAATGAGACGCCAACACATTTCCCACAATGCCATTAAAAGAATCTGTAGGAATCTTGTCTGATACATACGCCTGATTTAACATTCTCATCAAGACTTGTCGATGCGGTTCAGAAGTCATTATCAACTCCAAGATCGAAATCTTTGCAGGGGTTTTCTTCAATTGATCCACTATCATGTACTCACTCTGCCGAATAATTTTCAGGAACTCCTGGACTTCCACATCAGTTACAACTTTCTTTTTCTCTTCTGGGCGTACAAAAAGACCTTCTTCTGGAATAGGACTTGATCTTTCAACTTCAGGTATTGCTTTCCCTTTTCTTTTGCGTTCAGCTTCAAGAACCACTACCGGATTCCCTTCTGGCTCATTTCTCGTGTAACATCTCCCACTCCGAGTAACTCCACTGACACCAGAAATATTATCTACCATTTCTCCTTGCTTTCCCCTAACTTCAACCTCATAATTCCACGGCACAGCCTTGTCATTCTTGTACAAAGGATCTATCCTCGGAGTCACAGCCACTGGCTTGTCCTTTGTAGAGTATTGTAGAACAAAAGGTTTCACACAATTCGGCCTTGGTCCCTGGTAATAACCTCCTAGGACATTGACATGGCCTTCTTGACCTTCTCCTTCTTCAAAAATAATCTTCCTCAAATCCATCAACTCTTGTACTTTCTCCCGAAAATCATTGCATTCTTTAATAGTATGACCTTCCATTCCACTGTGAAATTTGCAAATCTTACTTGTATCGGGTTGATTACTTTGGCAAAAAGAACTCATCATTTCAATTATCCCCTGCTCCTTTAAGATGTCAAATAACTGGCTCAATGGCATCGTAATCTCTGACACCCACCTCTTGATAACACGAGACTCACCAACACAATTCACGCCCTCATTTCCATGGTTTGGCAGCGGATTTTTGTTAACATTTGGCTTGTCCACAACATCCAAGTTGAGCCATTTCGCTTCAATCATCCCCTGAATTAACCTCTTGAAAGGCAAACATGCTTCTGTTGAATGTCCGGGTGCGCCCCCATGGTAAAGACATGTAGAATTTGGATCATACCAGGGAGGATATGGAGGCTGGTGAACTTTTCCTGGTATTGGTACTACCGCCCCTTGGGCTTGTAGCTTAGTGAAACACTCCGCATATGTCATAGGTATAGGGTCAAAACGTTCCACCGGCCTTCTGGGTCTTGGATTTTGGAAATTTGGACGAGGATTTTGGTAGGTATGTGGGTTCTGAAAATTTTGGTAAGCGTTTGGGTTTTGCGGGTATTGATTGGGTGGTGGTGCATTGAATCGGGGTAGATAAGGATTTTGGGTATGGGTATGGTTATGGTTATAGTAGGCTCCTGGGCTTGACATCCTTGGGGCATTGCTTCTAGGGCGGTAGTCTGAAGTAGGCGCACCGTAAACAACGGGGTTTGAATCAAAATTCGCAGAATGCACTTCAGCCTTCTTGCCTTTACTTCCTTTAGCTGGGTCTGATTTATCAAGGGTGGGATAATGCAGAGTACCTCTCTTCATGCATCGTTCAACTCGCTCCCCTGCTTGTATCATATCAGCTAAGTTATTATGGCCACCTCCCGCCAAATTGGAAGTATAAGGCTCCTGGAGAGCATCAATGAAAGCGTTCAACAAATCCTTTTCTGAAGGGGGTGGAACTATCTGGGCTGCCAAATCCCTCCATCGATGGGCAAATTCCCTAAAGCTTTCCCCACTCTTCATTGCTGTGTTCTGCTGATCGTAAATGGTAGGGATCTTTTCTTCATTATGCTTATACTGCTTCATAAACATTTCAGCCAAATCCTCCCACGAAGCTACTGATGAAGGATTAAGGGTATTGAACCACCTTTGAGCTGCCCCAGTCAGACTATCTTGGAAATAATGCATCAACACCTTCTCATCGCTTGCATATGGCTGCATGCGCCGACAATACATCGTTAAATGATCCAAAGGGACTCCAGTGCCATCAAACAAACTGAATTTTGGTAGTACAAAGTCATGTGGAACATTCAAATTCTTCACTAAGCACAAATTGGCTGGGTTCAGTATCCCTACAGCATTGAAACCCTCCATGGCTCGTAATCTCTTCTCTAACTTCTTGATAGCATCCATTGAGCTACTTTCTTCATTCTGAACTCCCTCAGTTACTACCCCGCCAATAAAAGTTCTCGCGGTATAAGCACCAACTGGGAAGGGATTCTCATGCCCATGAGGATCAACTTGATGAATGTAAGCTGGGTTCTGAGTCGTTGCCTGTTGAGAAACATATTGATGCTGGTGCAAACCAAGCAAAGATTGGTTACGCGCAGGAGTGAACCCGAGTGGGTAAACTGGTACTTCTTGGTGCAAATGATTCTCAGGAACCTCTGGTGTTTCAGAATTTTCAGCTACTCCCTTTCCTTTCATTAGCAACGCCATATTCTTCATCAATAAGGCCATCTGCTCTTTCAATTCAGCTATATCCTGATTCTGACTATGCTCACCCATTTCCTGCTCCATATTCTCAATAATTCTTGATTGTAGGCGAGTCTGATAGGGGTGTCGATGGTGCTTCTTGGATGCTATGATTATTTATGATTTTCTGTGTATTTTGAAAACAATGACATTAGTCCTCATTTATTTTATTTTAAAAACATGCATGCATGTGGTTATTATTTGTGCAAATCCCAAGTACTCCTTACAATTAACAAGATGATTTAAAAAAAATTGATCTATTATATGTGCAATAGTTATGTATATGAAAAGTATATATGTACATGTATGGATGATTAACGAGTGTGCAAGCATATATGGACATGTATGGATAATTAACAAGCATGCACATGGGTACAACCTAGGCTAACATATACATGGCAAATGTATGAACACGTGTGGTTTAAGAAATGTGTATACAAGTGTAATCTAATTGATGTGTCAAGTACATATGAATATGTAAATAAAGGATAAAGATACATGGTCTATAAATGTACAAGAATATAACATAATAAGCATGTGCAATAAATAGTTAGGGATAGGAATGCCCCCTTTTGTTCCTAAAATGGGTAATACCGCCTAAAAATGTCTGGAGGTTTAGAACCATGGCTACGGTTTATCTATGGTGCATATGGGTGGTTTAACTAACTAATCACGAGGTCTCTGGATCAGGTGGCTTTTGCTCCATTGGATCACAAAAGCTCATCCCTTAATGTCATAAGAGGACGTCAATCCAGGAAGGTGTCTTCCCCCACCCATACAGGGAAGTGAATCCCATGAAAGTGGTAGGTCAACCTTCACTAATCACTAAGTAACCCGGGTATAGGGTTATGTGTGTGCAATGATAAGTGAATGTGTGTGCGGGGGCATACATACCAATATCCCTAACATTTAAATTCCACAAAGCCCATTTCTGATGAAGATATCTACAACATTGAACAAATCCATCAAATTCTTCAAATTTAACATACAAATACAAATAGGAACTAACATAAAAACTATACAAGAAAAGCACAAAAATCAATCACACAGGCTCAACCCCTTTGGTATAAAAACCAATGTCCCCAGCAGAGTCGCCAGTTGTCGCAATCGGGGTCACGACGCGGACCGGCGATGGAAAAAATGTTTAGAGTCGCCACCAATTGATTTAAGTGCAATTGGACACTAAAGAATGGTCTACGAACCAGAAAATGAGTAAGGGGGTCTATTGAGTGTGGGGAAGGTGTTAGGCACCCCACAACTCCCTAAAAGGTTACCTAAATTGATCTATGTGCTTTTTCTTGAAAAAGTTGTTTGTCCAATATAAATGATATTTTGATTTGAAAAGATAACATAATTAAAGCATAGGCAGGAGCTGAATGTCATCAAGTCCTCCTCCTAATTAACTTCAATTTAGGTATCTATTATTTTTACGAGTACAAATGATACCTTAATTTGAAGAGATAACATAATTAAAGCCTAGGCAGGAGCTGAATGTCATCAAGTCCTCCTCCTAAGAAACTTTAATTTAGGTATCTAGTAAATTAATTTATCATTGTGTTTAGAAATACAAATGACACTTTAATTTGAAAAGATAACATAATTAAAGCTTAGGCAGTAGCTGAATGTCATCAAGTCCTCCTCCTAATGAACTTTAATTTAGGTATCTAGTAAATTAATTTATCATTGTGTTTAGAAATACAAATGACACTTTAATTTGAAAAGATAACATAATTAAAGCCTAGGCAGGAGCTGAATGTCATCAAGTCCTCCTCCTAATGAACTTTAATTTAGGTATCTAGTAAATTAATTTATCATTGTGTTTAGAAATACAAACGACACTTTAATTTGAAAAGATAACATAATTAAAGCCTAGGCAGGAGCTGAATGTCATCAAGTCCTCCTCCTAATGAACTTTAATTTAAGTATCTAATAAATTAATTTATCATTTGTTTTTTCGTTTAAATAAAGATAACACAATTAAAGTCTAGGCAGGAGTTGAATGTCATCAAGTCCTCCTCCTAATTGACTTTAATGTAGTATCCATTAATTTGTTTATGTGAAAAGTTGGTAAAGACGTGATTATTGAATTGATCGATTAGTAAAACTAAACCCCTAAACATACATCAATTTGGCAAAACTAAACCCCTAAACATGTATACTAATTACGTTAAACATAAATAAAACTAAACTACACTAATCTACTTTTCATTATTTCCACTACACTACACTACTTTTCATTATTTCTACTACCTTATTACATGGCTTATATTTACAAGAATATACATGCCAAACAAAAATAAGATAAAAATATATACAAATAATGAAATATAAGGATAAAAATACAAATAAATATGAATATGACGCATGGAGCCCATTAATTATCCAAACCCGGTCCAATCTCCAAATGAACTCTCCGGCCCCAAATGAAATCAAGTCCGGCCCAAGTTGAATCAAGCCCGGTCCACATTCAAAAATCAACAAGAGAAAGGGTTAAAATGGTGCTCAAATACCATAGAAACTCAAATCAAATTAAATCCATATACCCATATATATGCACACACACACATTATATGTACATATACACGTACACCATATATATATGGACACACCGAAACGCCTGGAGTATGATCCAACAAGGGATTAAACCCAGAAAGTTTATATGAATATGAACATAACCTCAATCCTTAATAGCACAATCATTCATCATTATCAACATAATTCTATCTAAACTACCAGCCATCAAAACCCCAACGTCAGCCTAACATCATAACCCGACATTACAGCAAATATGTAAATCTTGATTTCAGTATCATAAGCAAATAAGATCCAAACCAGGAAACTCATAATCAAATATCAATATCAACTTTCAACGCAGTAAGTAATCGGAATCTTCAAAGCTGGATATCCAAATCAAATATCAAAGCCCAACATCAAAAGCTAAGTACCCACACAGTAATCAAATGGAACTCCATACTAAGAAAAATCAGTATCAAACATGCTTCAAAGAAACGGAAGATGGAACAAAAGTAATAGATGTATGTATGGATCATCACCCCCTCAACAATGGAACCCGAAAAACACAAACACAGAATCAGAGAAAGAGAACTAGGAATTAAGAGTATGAGTGAACCATTACCTTCAAAGAAAATGAAGTGAAGAAGGCCAAAATCCCCTGTCCAACAGTAGCTCCCTTTCTTTCTCTCCGTATTTTCCTTTCTTGTGCGGCGACCTCTTCTTGCTTTTTCTCTCCCCTGTTTTTCCTTTTGCCGGCTGCCCCTACTCCCTTCTCTCTTTCCTTTTTTGTGCCCCTCCCTTTTAACTTATCTTTATTTCAAAAAAATCCCAAAATGCCCCCAAAAACCCTATTTTCCTCTCCTTCTCTAAAACCCTCAAGATTTACATTTTTGTCTTTTCCTTATTTTTGTGAAACCATAATAAAGGAACCACCTTTCCCTCTTAAGGATTTTCTTTATTATTTATTTAATTTTCCTATTTTTTAGATATTTTCTAGGGTTTAGTTATATTGGGTTTGGGTTGGAATTTTTATGGGCTTATGGTCCAAGAAATAGGCTTTAGGATTTTTTGCATGCTTGTGGGTCCAAGAAACAGGTTTTGAATTTTTTGTGAGCTTACGGCTCCAGAACGGGCTTTTGAATTATTATTATTATTATTGTATTTTTTAATTTTTTTAATTTTTTCTTTTTTTTTTGGGCTGGACGAAAACCGGGTACTACAATTTGTGTTAGATATGTGAAATTGAACTTGTTTGTATATTGATTGGAGGATGGACTTATCGAATAATAGGTTGATTGAGGCCGGAGAATTCAAGGTTGAGTATTGGTTTACATAACAAGTTTTGAAGTGCGAGGTAGGGAAATTCCACCATTTGTTATTCTATTTGAATATGTCTTCCTATTGAGAACATTTATCCTTCCCCATTGTTCATTATGATGCGTTCTCGCCTTAATTGTGCCTAAGGAAGAATAACCCCACTTTGTGATTTCTTTATTGTATGATTTGAATTATATTGCATACCCTACTTGTTCAATCTTCCATTGAGCATGAATTACTCTTGAACATGCATCATGTAGTAGTATATGTATATATATAGGTTGTAGGTTTACCCTATTACATAACCCTGTTGCACATGCATTGTAATTGCATGGAAGATGTTGGGTATGGACCCGTATATCTCCTAGTTGTGATTGATGTGAAATGTGGAATGTCGTTGGACCGTTCAGGGTTCCCATGACTATGGGAATGTCGGTGGGCCGGATCAGTATTCCATATGTGCTCGAAACACCATGCGATGATGTCGTTGGGCTATTTAGGGTCCCGATATGTGTAGGGATGCCGGTGGGCCAAGTTAGGATCTCGTATGATGTGGTTATCTACTTGTGTTTGGTGTACATGATGTTAGCTATCATATTGTTGCATTTGTGCATTTCTTTAATATTTCAGCCTTATATTATTCACTTACTCTTTATTATTCCCTACTAGGCCTTTCGCTCACCCTTTTCTTTCTCCTATTCCCCCCTCGCAGGTGAGTCTAGTTCTGGTACCAGGGTCGCGGATCAGGAAGAGGGTGCGTGACGTGGATGCACCCCTGGAGAGTGATAGGACTAGATAGTTCTAAACTTGATTTATGTTATTACTATTTTGTTCGTATCTATATTTCTTAGTTGAGACGTTGTGTGATATTCCCTATTCTTGACGGTGGGATAGACGGTAAGGAAGGTACTCCGTGTGATCGGGACTCCCGAACCGGGTTTGTGGACTTTGTGTCTTGACGACTTCTTATGTTTGCTGATTGCTATTTGTGCTGGATGTTGATTATATATGTTGTTGTGTGGAGAAATTATGTGTGACTGTTAGGTGGCCTGAGGCCCTGCTTAGATGTGAAATTGATTGATGATATAATATGCTAGGACTCCTGAGGCCCTGCTTAGATTTGAGAATTTAACTGTGGTATGAGTTGTTAGATGGCTGGAGGCCCTGCCTAGGTTGTGAATATATTTGTGATTTGCTGCGTGTTTACTCCAGGTTGGCATCCTCCGTAATATGGGGAGGTGCTGTCGAAATTTCCGATGGTGTGATGATTGAATTTATTATAGTTTGATTTAGATGGTACCAAAAGTAACGCATTCTGGGTCGGGGCGTTACACCTAACCTATGATATGTGTACGAATATATCCTCCATGCAACACCCAGTAAGTTAAAGTGAGGGTTTGCGTACTATCAAACACTCCAAAGTCCATATTTCCCCTAAGCTCTTGGTTCCCTTGTATCTATCCACTAAGCGTATTAGATTGACCCGTCGATCAATATAAATTATAACACTTGATCCATAAGGATCACTCTACAGAGTTTCTGGGTAGATTAATTTATACCTCTCATGTGGGTGCTTACACTTCCGTATCCCGAAAGTACATGAATGACTATGTTATAAGTATGCTCCCACACCCTAGTGGCATACATCCAATCCATCGAGTATATTGACAATAGTGTGTCTCACTCATTGATGAATCAAAATGTACACGATATAAGTATGAAAGTATTGACCTACTCAAACTTAAGAGATATCATACTCTCACAGCTATAGGATGAACAACTCATTGATAGTACTTTTCTGGTTGTTCTTTCCAATGTAAGTCCGTCAATGTATGTTTACTTACATACACAAGTGCATCAATCCGAGAGTCCTCTCGAGTAGTCAAGACAAACTACTTCCATATTTGGAAATGCCTATGAACTACAACCTATATCAACAAAGTGCCAAACTTTGTTAATCTGGTTGTGACTAAATTATTTCGGATGTAATATTGAATCTTGTGTTTGTCTATACCCACACATAAAATGTATATGAGTATCCAAGATTAATATAACTAACATCCCTAGACGTTTATAGAACATTCACATATAAATGAAAAAACATCTAAAACACAAAATGCAATATTAAATATTTATCCATAAATCTCAGAACTATCATCATACTTGGTATGTTTTTAGGACATAATCCCAACACCAACTGGCCATCATGGTTTTGTTTTGCAGGTCACCTATCCCAATATCGCTCTCACATAAGCACGCTTAATTATGGAGTTTTTATGGGATTTGGTGACATCACTCCAAAAACCAGTTGTTACTAGTTTGAGAGTTTGACCTATTATATTCTGTACTTTCTCTCAAGCATTGTCCCATGTGGGATAGTGGACATGCCTCCTGCGCCACACATTGTACCCCCCTCAAGAGCCGTACACACGTGCTGACACACAGATCCCACATTCGACCCCTCTGAAGATGCTCACGCTCACATCCCGTGAGCGCACCCACGTAGGATTGTGAGTACTACACCAACCCAACCTAGCTTCAATACCAACTATAACAATCCTCCCCCTCAATATCAATAACACTTTGTCCACTTTGGGCCCAACTGACCCTCACAGCTTTGTCTTCCTAGGAGATCACCTATCCCAATATTGCCATCGTAGAAGCACGCTTAACTATGAAGTTTTTATGGGATTTGGTATCACCACTCCAAGGAAAACCGGTTGTTACTAGTATGAGAGTTTGACCTATTATATTGTGCACTTCCCCTCAAGCATTGTCTGATGTGGGATAGTGGAGATGCCTTATGTGTCATACGTTGTACCCCCCTTAGGAGCCGTATACACGTGCCGACACACATAGCCCACATATTTGCTTACTCCAAATCTTCGAAGACGATCTCCAATCGCTTAATAATTTTTTCATCATTTGAACTTTGAACGAGATCACGAATTTCAACAATTTCGCCAATAACATCTAAACCAAAATAGCTCAATCATATATGTCAATCACAACAATAATGATAAGAAGCATATATAAATATGATAATTTGAACATAATTACATACCAATTAAAAAGGTTTCATCATTCTTTGAAATTATCACATAAAAAGAAACAAAAATGAAACTTTTCTTTGGACTGTTTAATTCTATCGGCTACGATACATCAGTCTTTGTCATGAAATTTAACTTTTACTTATGTCTTGTGTAGTAACCGGTTTTCGTCCAGCCAAAAAAATACAAAAAAATAGAAAAACTAGAAAAACACAAAAAATGTGAAAGCCTGATCTTGAGCCCACAAGCCCACAAAAATTCAAAAGCCCGTTTTTTGATCCACAAGCCTACAAAAAGTCAATACCTTGACCCATGAGCTCATAAGTACCCATAAGTAAAAACCCTAGAAAATATTGATAAGATACTCTTCTGCGCGATGTCTTCTTTACGATTCTTCCGTCTCCTACCCGTATCGCTCCTGCGTCTCGATGAGAAAAAATAATCTCTGAAGATGTTGGGCTTGAGCCCTATTGTTATCATTAGCCCACTTCATGTACATTAGTTTCAAATCCACTGGGCTCATTATCTTTATTGTTCTTTATTGGCCCATTGTTTTCTTTTTGTTTCATAACCGTTGGTAGTCTAATCAGACACCAACGACTATATATTTATTGTAAAGAGGTTGCTTATATAAGCTTCCTCTGCATCTTTGTACTCTTTTCAAGTCAATCAATTTATTGATTGCTAAGCTTCTTTACTCTTCTTCTTCTAGCTAATTGCTTTAATTGCTTTCAATCAAGGCTTTACATATAAATTATATCATGGCATCGAGCGGTATCGATCCTTCTGTCCTAACAGGGTTATTGAATTCTTCCACCTTAACTGATTCATCATCTCAACTTGCCGAGCTCATTCGCAGTGCACAAGCATTTCTCTCAGGCCAATGCCAAGCACCACCTCCACCGCCATTGTCACCACCACCACCACCCACACCACCTCCACCACTTCCATCACCTTCAATCCCATCACTAAATGATCCTAATACTCTTCTGTCTACTCTTGCTCAACTACGGAGCTGTCTACAAATGTGGCAAGCAACCCTCAAATGTGGCAAGCAACCTTTATGTTGTTACAAATGGTGATTTATCCATTCAAAAACTCATCCCCATGGAGTTCACTGGAGTTCGCTATCATAGTTGGAGCAATGACTTCAAGGATGCTCTTGAAGCACGAAATAAGACTGAATTCATTGATGGCACTCTCTCTATTCCAGATCCACTTGATCTTATTTATCCTCAATGGAAACAAGCAAATGGTTTAGTCAAAACCTGGATAAAATATTCAGTATCTCTTTCTATTCAAAAGTCTATCTCAAGTGCCAAAACTGCAAGGGAAGTCTGGCTCGATCTTCAGCACATATTCTCTACAACCAATGAAACTAGAGTGTTTGATCTCTTGAAGCAGTTGTCTTCAATTAAACAAGGTACACTTTCAGTGACAGATTATTATTCTAAGCTGAAGATGATTTGGGATGAGTTACAGGATTGTGAGGGTTCCTACAAGTGTCCTAGTTTAGAGAAACAAAAGCTCATTCAATTTCTCATGGGATTGAATGAGGCTTACAGCAATGTTAGTGGTCAAATTCTGCTCATGAAACCTTTTCGAAAAACTGAAGAAGGAACAATATCATCATTCAAGAGGAATTAAGACAACAAGTTCTACAAACTAAAAATTCACAAGAAGCTGCTGCAATGTCATTCAAAAGAAAATTTCCTTCTTCCAATCAAGGTGCATACAAGCCTCCCTTTCAGAGAAATAATTCAACCAAAAGCAATGAAACTTCCAAGAAAGAGGGATTGTATTGCATTTATTGTCATCTAACTAATCACTCAAGGGACAAATGTTGGAGGTTGCATGGATTACCAACAATCTTCACCAAGAAACCAAGACCAGGAAATTTATCTAGAGCTTCTTTTCAACCTCAGAACCAGTCTTTTGCTGCAGCCAACATGATACAAGTTGACACACCTCAACAACAGTAAACTATCCTTGACCTATCTAGCAATCAGTGTGAACAGATCATCAAATTTCTAAAATCCAAAGGGACTGCTCCTCAAACTAGTGCAGAAAGTCAGGTTGTGGCATCTACTGCAATAGGGACAAATATAAATTTTCTTCTTAACAAGCAAAATTTACATAAATAGATTTTGGATAGTGGAGCCACAGATCATGTAGTATGTAATACTGCATTATTCACTTCATATCATGCTGTTCACAATGCATATGTCATCCTGCCTAATGGTCAGCAACATAAAATTACTAATGTAGCATAAGTTAGGCTCACGGATAAGGTCATCCTTAGGAATGTTTTATGTGTCCCTACGTTTGCTTTTAGCCTGATATCCATTGGTAAATTGACTAGAACAAATAAGTATGATGTGATATTCACAAGGGATAAATGTCTACTGCAGGAAGTAGCCACCTTGAAGAAGATTGGATTGGATGATTTGCAAAAGGGTTTATACTGGTTTACCAGGAATGAGGCTACAGATTCAACCAAGCTAGGATATGTTAATCTGATTGTAAACACTAGGGTTTGGCATCAAAGGCTAGGACATCCTTCTGATAATGTATCTAAGTTTTTACCCCAATCCATTTCTTCTGAGATTGGTGAATGTAATGAATGTGTGTTAGGTAAAATGAAAAGAAAATCTTTTGTACTAAGCAACACTAGAGCCACAGCTTGTTTTGATTTACTACATTTAGATATTTGGGGACCAAATGGTGTTGTTTCCATAGATGGCTATAGATACTTTCTCACAATAGTGGATGACCATTCGAGGATGACATGGACTTTCCTAAAGACATCTAAGAGACAGACCAGAAATCATAGTAAGAATTTCATAAAATATGTTCACACCTAGTTTAACAAAGTTGTCAAAATGGTGAGAACTGATAATGGTGTGGAATTTGACATGCCTGCATTTTACATATCACAAGGCATCCAACATCAAAAATCATGCATTTTTACACCCCAACGAAATGGGGTTGTTGAAAGAAAGCATCAACACATTGTTAATACTGCAAGAACCCTGAGAATTACTTCTGGTTTACCAGAGGAATTCTGGTCTTACTGCATTTTAACTGCTACTTATCTCATAAATAGGATGCCAAGTAGAATTACAGACAAGAAATCTCCTTACTCTATTGTTTTTGATAAGCCAGTAGATTATAGCTACTTAAAGGTTTTTGATTGCTACTGCTTAGCTAAGACAAATAGACCAGTCCAAAATAAATTTGATCCAAAAGCTAGAGCTTGTGTTTTTCTTGGTTTTCCTAATGGAGTTAAAGGATACAGACTTCTTGACTTAGAGTCACATGAGGTTTTTATTTCTAGAGATGTAATATTTAGGGAACAAGAGTTCCCTTTCAGAAGTAATGACAAGCCCTTACAAACCACTAGCAGCATCAGTCAAGGATTACTACCACAAAATAGCAGATCTAATCAGAACACCACAAATACCAGACCTAGAAGACCACCAGCTTATCTAGCAGATTATGAATGTGCAAGTGTTAGTCATGATCACTTTGTTGCCAATATATGTCAAATCCAAGAACCTAAGACTTATAAACAAGCTTCTGCCAATCCAGAATGGTGTCAAGCAATGGAGACAGAGATGAAGGCACTTATAGAAAACAACACTTGGAGTTTAGTAGAATTACCCCCAGGCAGAAAACCAATAGGTTCAAAATGGATTTACAAAATAAAGTATAATCCAGATGGTACTGTGGAGAGGTTTAAGGCTAGGCTTGTTGCTCAAGGGTATAGCAAAACTTAGGGATTTAATTATCAATAGACCTTTGCACCAGTGGTTAAAATGACCACTGTTAGGCTATTTTTTGCATTAGCTGCCATGTATAGGTGGGCAATACATCACTTAGATGTTCACAATGCCTTCCTCAATGGTGATCTAGATGAGGAGGTTTACATGAAACCTCCCCCAGGTTATAAATTATAGAATAATAAACATCTTTGCAAGTTAAATAAATCACTTTATGGCCTTAAACAGGCCTCTAGACATGGAACAAGAAATGCACAGAAGCCTTATTGCATTTTGGTTTCCAACAGTGTAGGGCTGACTATTCTTTATTTCATTATAAGAAAAATGGTAGTGTTGTGTTTCTTTTATTAAATGTAGATGATATGGCTATAGGAGGAAATGATCTCTGTTTAATTCAGCAACTTAAAACTTATATAGCTTTCTGTTTTAAGATAAAAGGTCTAGGTTGATCAAAATATTTCTTAGGTCTTGAAATTGAGCATACTAACATGGGTTTATCCATCACACAAAGAAAGTATACCTTAGATATACTTAAGGACTCAGGATATATGAACTGTACGGTAAATAATTCTCCTATGGTCATCAATACAAAACTGACATTAACGATAGGTACGAAACTTGAAGATCCTTTACAATATAGAAGGCTGGTAGGTACATTAATGTATCTAACCATTACTAGACCCGATATTACCTTTTCAGTTAACATTTTAAGTTAGTTTATGCATGCTCCTACAGATTCACATATGTTTGCTGCTCGAAGAATTTTGAAATATCTAAGAGGGACCTATAGACAAGGTCTCTTCTATCCTACCACTAACACACTGTCGGTAAAAGCATATTTTGATGCTGATTGGGCTGCATGTCAAGATTCTAGACGTTCTCTAATAGGTTTTTGCATCAAACTTGGAGAGGCTCTTATTGCTTGGAAATCCAAGAAACAACCAACTGTCTCCAAGTCTTCTGTAGAAGCTGAATACAGAGTCATAGCATCAACAACCAGTGAATTAACATCAATTAATCATTTATTCAAGGAATTGAAGATCAACCTCATCAATCCTATGATCCTTCATTGCGACAATTAGGCAGCTATGCACATAGCAAACAATCCAGTGTTCCATGAACGAACTAAGCACATTGAACTAGACCTCTACTTTGTTCGTGAAAAGCTTACACAAGGGATGTTGAAGTTGACTTACCTTAAGTCTGTAGATCAACCAGCTGATTTGTTGGCCAAGCCACTCACTGTCCAGCATCTAAACCATCTACTTATCAAGCTGAACATGACGAATCGTTAATTCCTCCTATTCAGCTTGAGGCGGGATGATAAGATACTCTTCTGCTCGATGTCTTCTCTGTGATTCTTCCGTCTCCTGCCCGTATCGCTCCTGTGTCTCGATGAGAAAAAAGAAGATCTGAAGATGTTGCCTATTGTTATCATTAGCCCACTTCATGTACATTAGTTTCAAATTCACTGGGCTCATTGTCTTTATTGTTGTTTATTGGCCCATTGTTTTCTTTTTGTTTCATAACCGTTGGTAGTCTAATCAGACACCAACAACTATATATTTCTTGTAAAGAGGCTGCTTATATGAGCTTCCTCTGCATCTTTGTACTCTTTTCAAGTCAATCAATTTATTGATTGCTAAGGTTCTTTACACTTCTTCTTCTAGCTAATTGCTTCAATTGCTTTCAATCAAGGCTTTACATATAAATTATATCAAATATCTAAAGTTTAAGAGAATTAAAAGGTGGCACCTTTTTAGGGTTTTACAAAAAGAATGAAAAATACCAAAGGGTTAGTTTCCTAGGGTTTCTAAAGAGAGAAAAACTAGGGTTTAAGGGATAAAAGGGGAAAAGAAAATTGAAAGAGATATAAAACATTAAGAGTGTGTTTGGTTTACCTGTTTTCTAAGTGTTTTCTGTTTTCATTTTCTGAAAGATAGAAAATGTTTCAGAAAATGCGTTTGTTTAGTCGTTTTAGAAAATATAGAAATAGAAAATAACTAGAAATAGAAAACACAAAAAAGACGTTTTCTAAAAGTAGAAAACACGCTCACTTTAAAAAATACGGGATTCTCCGTCATCGTATCTCATCTTCCATCGTTCGTATCTCGTCTTCATTCGCACTCAAAGTCAAGGTTTTTAAAACCGGACCGGTCATCAAACCGAAAAAGTCTTCGGTTCATGGTTCAAAGGTTCAACCAGGGTTCAAAGCGAGTTCGAATCGGATTCAACGTCATGAATTATTTATATATATATCTATATTATATGCATATAATATATAAGAAAACTTCGTAAAAATACAATATATTCAAATAAAGTATTATTTTGAGCAAAGAAAGTCTCATAACCTAGTGGTTAAAGCCTTTTTTAATGAACAAAAGGTCATGAGTTCAAACCATACAAATAACAAAATTTAAAAATATTTTATTAACATTAATAAATGAACCGAACCGGTTCTAAACCGGCCGGTGCTGACTGATTCAACCGAAGAACCTGCCGGTTCAATTGAAAACATCCCGGTTCGTAAATTACAGATTCTGGCACCTCAATCGGACCGAACAAGTTGCCGGTCACCGATTGGACCGGTCCGACCGATCGATCCTGTCCAAGTGACAGTCACCAGTTGGACCGGTCTAACCGATCGGTCCGGTCCGATTTTCAAAACCTTGCTCAAAGTTGACGTTAGAGATCCACAAGCGAATCAACCTATGATGAATAAGCATTTTGATGAGAGGGACCCACGTGCACCTGTAATCCTCTCAAAGTCGCATGTGAGGTTTTACATTAGATGTCCTATTAATTACTTTTTTAGAGTATAAGTAGGTTAATTGTTAGACTCTCTACCTTTTTTAATGTTTGAAAATTCACACCTCCTTTCATATCAACTATATATTGTCTGCTTCATATCAACTATATTATCCACTTTGGGTTGTCCAGTTCTCGTGGATTCATCGAACCCACACGACTTTGTTTCGTCTTAGCTAGCAAGTGGGCCAAGGCCCAACTCACTAACTGGGGAAAATGCCTAGTTAATATGTTAGGAGTGAGTTTGTCTTATAAAGAAACAAATGTTCCACATCTTTCCCGACGTGGAACTTCTAACATTTAGTCATTCTTAAAGTCATGTAGAAATTCTATGCTTACGGGGAGTATGTATACACTAATATTTTATGTAGACTCATAAAATTATTAACAAAATAATGCACATTTTATGTCGCATAGTGGGGCTACGGCCTGGGTTTGGATCTAACCCAAAGGTCACAAAGTAGCCCTTGTGCTGAGAATTTCTTAGGTTATAAAAAAAACAATGCTTATATAATATGTGTCAAAGTGAGAAAAAAAAATCATCTTTGTTTTTTATTTTAGTTAGTTAAAAAATAATATGATTAATAGAAAATTAAAACAGAAAACAATTTTATTTTATGTATTTCAAACCAAATGTGTTTTATAGAAATGGAAAACAGAAACAGAAAATGGAAATGGAAAATAGAAATGGAAAATAGAAAATAGAAAACAAACCAAACCAAACCAAACGCATCCTAAACCACACCATTTTCATGGAGGCGGCACAATCATCAAAGAAAGGAGAAAAATAAAAAAGGAAAAAGAGATAGCCGAACAAAACAAAAAGAAGGGTTTTCCGGAAAAAAGGAGGCGCCGCACAAGGGGAGAAAGAAAGACTACACTATTGCGATTTCCGAGCTACAACGTTGTGCCTTCACATCTCAACTCGTTTCAGGTAGTGTTTCTTCTTCATATATCATGCATTTGTAGTAGTTGCAGTGCCTATTCGCATTTCATTCATGTATGCTATATACCCATTTGTACTCTCCTTTGGCTTGCTTGACCTTCTATTACAGATTTGTTCGAGTCTGCAAAGTTTCATTTTCTGAGTAAATGACTCATTATTTATTCTGTTGAGCGTAAATGCAATTAATTGGGTTTGGCTTTTCCTTGTTTCTGCACTCATTATCCGTTCTGTTATGCATCAATTGAACAAACATGAAAAACCTAGTTTTATTATCCTTGTTAGACACCTCGTGCCATTGTCATTTGAGCTTAGCTTTTGATTTTGTTAATGGAGTTGCACCTATTGGTTGATTTGTGTGTTTATTTTCTCTAAAATTTTATATTTACTTGTTGGTTAGCATATAGTTAACAAGGATAAATGAAAGGATAATCGGTTTGTGCTTTTATGGCCGCCGGAGTGGCCTGCCGGATTCCGGTCATAGGCTATTGCTGGTGACCGGAACAGAGAGAGAAGAAAGTTTAGTTTTTATTATTATTTTTTTTATTTGTTCTATTTTATGTTTGGATTATAGTGCATTCGGGTTTATGTGTTAGGTTAAGATGTTGGGCTGATATATCTCTATGGGTAATGGTTTTGTTATGACTCTTGATGTGTGTTTGATTTAATTTGAATCTTGATCTACATGTGAGAATCCAATTTTGACCATTATCTTGTTTGATTTTTGGATGTGGACCGCAATGGACCTTACTTGGGCCGGAGTGTACATTTGGAGATTGGATCGGATTTGAGTAATATACGGGTTCCATGGGCCATGTTTGTATTTTTATTTTATTTGTATATATTTTTATCCTGTTTTTTATTTGGCATGTATATCCTTGTAAATGTAAATATGTAATAGGGTAGTGAAAATAATCAAAAAGAAGTATAGAGTAGTGTAGTTTAGTTTTATGTATGTTTAATGTGGTTAGTATGCATGTTTAGGGATTGGTAAATAGAATATCAAAGATGCATGAGTAGGAGTAGTTGATAAATTATTTACAATGCATTACTTGTTTATATGTTAGGTTGTATGCTTAGTTTTGCAAATCTGTCAATTCAACAATCACATTTTCACTAAATTTTCATTTTAACAAAATAATGGAAAATAATGGATATCTAAATTAAAGTCAGTTAGGAGGACTTGATGACGTTCAGCTCTTGCCTAGACTTTAATTATGATATCTTCATTTAAACAAAAAAAAATGATAAATTAGTTTACTAGATACCTAAATTAAAGTTCATTAGGAGGAGGACTTGATAACATTCAGCTCTTGCCTAGGCTTTAATGATGTTATCTGTTCGAATTAAAGTATTATTTGTATTCGTAAACAAAATGGTAATTTAATTTACTAGATATCTAAATTAAAGTTCATTAGAAGGAGGACCTGATGACATTCAGCTCCTGCCTAGGCTTTAATTATGTTATCTCTTCAAATTGAAGTATCATTCGTGTTCGTAAAAATAATGTTAACTAAATTAAAGTTAATTAGGAGGAGGACTTGTTGACATTCAGCTCCTGCCTAGGCTTTAATCATGTTATCTTTTCAAATTAAAATACCATTTGTATTCATCAAATAAAGTTAGACGACTTTTATTTTGTGATTGTGAAAGTCCCCGGCCATGGTATAAAACCCAATGCCCATTTGCGAATTCCACCAAATTCTTTCCAAATCAAAACAAAATTTTCGGCCAAGCCGGGAATGGCCGTAGTGATCACACGCACCCTTTTTAAAATTTTCAAAACACTCAAAGTGGGATTTTTCATCAGTTTCCAATAAAACCCATCAAAATGAGATTTTCAAAATGAAGCCTTGGTCTAACATTAATGGAAAACATTCCACCCCATTTGATAATACATGGTTTTTCGAGTATCTGAAAAATCCATTAAAACAAATTGGGATAAACAAATTTTCAAGAAAAGCACATAGATCATCTAGGTAACCTTTTAGGAAGTTGTGGGTTGCCTAACACCCTTCCCCACACTCAATAGATCCTCTTACCCATTTTCTGGTTCGTAGACCACATTTTTAGTGTCCAATTGCACTCAAATCAATTGGTGGCAACTTTAACATTTTTCATCCTTTTTCTATCCATCTCCTTTTCAAAATACTTTTATCGCCAGTCCGCGTCGTGACCCTGGTTGCGTCATCTTGTACATTTGAATTTTTCATTGTTGTAACCAACTATAAAATTGGTCATAGCATAACCATAACATTCAATCAACATATCCTTGAACCTTCCAAGTAAAAATGTTTTTACAAAGACATGAATTCGTCCATCTTGTTAAAAATAACCAAATCAAACATCAAATATGATTATTAATTTGTAATGAATAAAAAATTAAGACAGAGACTGCCTTTTCACCCATAAGAATCATCTCAATTGTGTTTGTTTGATCAAGTCTCACAAAATTTGGAACCATCCACAACCGTATAACATGAACCTTCAATTTCCAATATGTTGGGAATTCGTGTCTTTGACCATGAATTTAATTGAGATCCAATTAATGGATAAGTTAGAACTAAACATGAATATATAGAGTTTCATGTGGATGATAATTATGTGTATTCGCTTGTTCAAAGTCATGAATAAAGTGAATGAAATGTTGCTTCAAAGTGAGCCATTTGGGCATGACCAAGCTTGAGGAAGAATAAAAGTCCCACATTGGATAATTAAGTGAACCAACTCTTGTATGTAAGAGTGAGGGTTGAACTAATGGTTTGGGTCCAAGGGCACCCAAGCTTTTGTGGAAGGGAAAGAATGCACATTATACAAAAAAACAGACGTGTGTGAGGAAGAATAAAAGTCCCACATTGGATAATTAAGTGAACCAACTCTTGTATATAAGAGTGAGGGTTGAACTAATGGTTTGGGCCCAAGGGCACCCAAGCTTTTGTGGGAGGGAAAGAATGCAAATTATGTAAAAAAAACAGAAGTGTGCATGCGTCGTCATCGTCCTTCCGACTGGTTCAGTTCGCACGATTCAGTTCGCACATGTGTGTGTGGTGGGCTAGCTCTATCCAAGTCTTTTCCTTTTAGACTACAACCAATGGGCGCAAAGCCCAATCCAAGTTTTTCTGTTTTGGCCCACAGGCCAGCGGGCTTCATGCCAAGTCTTGACAAGCATATAACAGATTAAATTTCATCTATTTGAGAAAACAGATCAAATTTCATATGTTTAATTCATTTATCTGTTTTTGATTATTCTCAATAAATTTTGAAATTATCTGTGTAGATTACTTTCCAATCCATTTCGTTCCAATCTTTTCTTCCTCCCAAGCACTATAAATAGAGGCCTCTATAGCATTCACAAATCACACCTAGTAACACAATAAACACTTGCAATTGCATTCATTCAGAGAGAGTTGAGAGTTGCCGTTGTTGTTTCCACAAGTTGTCCGGAGTGAAGAGCTAAGGCATCCAATTCACCCAACCATAGATCCCAAACTCATTACAACCATGCCAATTAAGATTTATTATCAGATTTGATGATTGAAATTCCCTATCATATCCAATACTCTCTCTCGAGTTATATTAGAATTACCCACACATGACTACCTATGATATCTCTATATAGATTTAATCACATGCACATACTTTAAGTTCTATGAAATTTCTAAGAGAAATCACACAAATCACGCAGCACCTCTCGAATTACATTCAATTTATGGTATTTACTTCATGAAGCAAACATTATAAATCACCTCTCGGTCTCATTATAATCAATAGATCAATTGAATGGTGATCAAGCATTCAAAAGCATTAAGGACAAAGATACATACTCAAACCCAAATAATAAACTCAATTGACATAAATCATAAAAATTTGTTCACATAGTTGGGTTACATGGAGCCCTAGCAAAAGAGATTTAGTTCATAATGAAAGAGTACAAAACAAGAATAGAGATTGAAATCATGAAAGAAAGAATCAAACACTAAGGAATGCAACAATGGATAAGCTTCTTCGTCTTCACAATGCTTGTGGGGTTCTTTCTCGAAAGATTTTTTTTGGTGCTTTTTCGTGACTTCTAAGGAGGTATTTATACATGTTTGAAACTTCCCTAAACCTTCTAGGGTTTCATTCAATAATAATAAAATAAGAAAACTTCAAATGAAACTCCTAAAATAAGTCAAACTTCTAATTCTCGGATTCCTTCTTCTATCAAGATGCTCGAGTGTAAGTCAAGCACTTATTGAGCATTGGTCGCACGTCTATCGAGCGTATATCGAGCACAAGTATCTGGCCAGTCTTGGTGCAGCTATGCTTGAGCGCAAATTGAGCAAATATTGGGCGCAAGTCGTCTGTAAGTTCAACTCATCAACATCGACTTTCCAATTCCACTTAATGTCTTCAATAAAATGCAATAAAGAGCTTAAAAGCACAAGAAGAAGAATTTCTGCATAATCTGATCTCATTTTGATAATCAAAACATCAATCTAAACCAAAAATACAAGCAAAAAGGTGGATAATAATATGTACATCAAATACCCCCACACTTATCTTTTTGCTCGTCCTCGAGTAAAACATCAAATAAGAAAAAAAAAACAAAAACCAAAAACTACCTCACTTTCGCAAGAATCACGGTGGCACTCAACAAGTGACACAAGCCGTTAAACCCCTAGGTGTCCCTAGTGGACGAGTTATAGTCTCATGAGGGTTTACTAAAACGATACCCACAAACATTTTAAAACACCACAAGGCCAAGTTATTCCACTAATAGAAACATGTGAACACAATATTGCTTTCATATTCACACCATCACACCAACAAACCAAGCATTCGGGCAACATTTGCCAATACAAGTACTCATTCTCAAACTTCATTTTATCCAACGTGCATATGCAATGTGGAACAAAACTTGTATGGGGATTTTAATAACAACTCAACATGAACACCTTTATAGCACATCAAAAGCCATTAGTAAAAAGAAGTAAACACATTGAAAATTTTTTTCTTTTTCTTTTTTATTTTTAGTGACTTGTGTAATGCTTTACCCCATTAAGCTTTCTAATTGACCCATATAACGAGTTTTCAACCAATGACTCCCAATCCAGTTGGCCTAGGGCATTAGGTGTAGAGACACCTCATGGGTCTAATAACTCATGTCAAAAAGGTTATGAGGCTAGGCGAGTCACTTGTGGAAGTCACCCATGGTCTACTTTTTACGCAAGACTCACTATTTGCAAGGCAAAATACCCGGTTACTCAATAGAAAACCCTTGAGAAAAACCCACTTATTATATATATATATTTTTTCATATATAGACATTTTTCTCTTTTTTTTTATTTTTTATTTTGTTGTTTTGAACGTGCAACTTGAGAAAACTAACGTCCCAGACGTACCACAAGTGTCCAACATTAAGCGTTACCTCATACCCCACAATTCAAGTGTTCAAATTATTAGATCACGTCAGCTAAAACAAAACTGAAGATACAAACACTTAATTGGGCATGAGTCTTTTAGCAAGATACATCACTACTTCAATTAATAACAACATCGTATTTATCAAATTTCATTCATGGATATCACAAGACATTGCGGTTCTTTTTTTTAATAAAAATAAACTCACGCTAATACTTCCACTAAACGACACACACACCACGCACTAATACTACCACTACCCTCACACTTGAAAGATGCAGTGTCCGCAGTGTAGAAGAAAGAAAGTACGAAAATAAAAAGAACAGAACAAAACAACCTAGCAATCTCAAGCAGATGGAGGTGGATGGCGAGACGAAATAGTATCAAGGGCAGCATGAAGTTTGTCAAATCCTTCCATCACCTCACCAAAAAGCATGACAACGTCCTCGCGCATCACACGCATCTACTCGTGGATCACGCACAACTCTTCACGAAGTGGACGTATCTCATCACTGATAGGTAGAAGGGTTGGTACAGTGGCAGTAGAGGATCCAGCAACACTCATAGTGCGAGATGCTGACTACTGGGCGGCTAAATCATGATCCATGTGTGCACGACTGAGATTCCAATTGTGCACTTTAAAATTCTTCAAGTTAAGTGTGTTGTCCGGGAGTCCTATCAATGGAATCCCTTTAGAGAGGAGCAACTGTGTAATCAAGCGTGGAAAAAACAACTTTCTCTTGTCTTCATTTGTTTGCTTCGCTCTCTTGCTCCTCATTGGTATCATCTATGTCTCCACAACTTGTTTGGCCTTCAAGATAGATGAAATATAAACATCGTCAATACTGAACCAGATGGAGTGACGCATAGTAGGGCGAGGCATGAGTCGGGTCGATTCATTATCGGCCAATTATCTGCCCGACTCGACCAACCGACTATTCAATATATCTAAAACCATTATCGACCCGACCTTTTATGGATCGGGTGATGGCAAATGGGTCGATTGTTGGTAACAACCGTGTTAACAAGTTGGGCCCTTGGCCCTCCCCCTAAAAGGCCTATTAAGGGGAGGAAGGCTTGCCTCATTTATACAGGACACCAAGGCCCTTCCCAGCCGATGTGGGATATTTCAACACGCCCCCTCACACATGGGCTGGGCTCTCCAGTCCCCCATTTTTTTTTTTTTTTTTGGGCTTTTTCCATGTGCGGGATGATACGTGCCGGCTCCGATACCATGTTAACAAGTTGGGCCCTTGGCCCTCCCCCTAAAAGGCCTATTAAGGGGGAGAAGAGCTTGCTCTTATATACTGCATTTCGCATGGGTTTATACCCGATGTGGGACATTTCGTCCTAACAAACCGACCCCATACCAGTAACTGAGAGGCAAGGAATCTAAGATAGTAAGACAGCTGAAGAAATCTTCAATAGATGGTCTGATCACTAATGGTGTACACTACAGACACTAAACAGAGAAATGAAAATTGCAATCCCTAAGTCAAAATAGGAAATTCCAAATCCCTAATACTGTAATACAAAGATACACAACAAGCATAAACGAAATCATCGAGAAATGATTGAGTATGTAAGAATCACAGATAAACGAGATCCGAAAATTATAGACTCCAATCTCAGATATAGAAGTGGCTGGTGAGTGCAAGAGTTGAGGTTGCGATAGTACGAGCGCAGCGGCCAGCGAGAGTCGAGAGCCGACAAGGGTGGATGTCTTGAACATTCGAATACTCAGTAACTCTTAATTCGATTTTCTGGAGTCTGAACTGAAGAGAAATGAGTGAGCGATGGTCAATGAGCCAATGAAGAGTGGAGACACTGAAAAAGTGAAGAGGAGGTCGTGTTATTGGTGTTAGTGGGTTACGACTAAGGTCTAAGACTCCAAAGCACTAAGCAAGTAAGCCCTAACTCATCCTGGGCTTTTGACATATTTTGGGCCAGCTACTGGGCTTTAGGTCCAATTTTCGTTTGAAAGTCAGTTGGTTGATATTATCGGCCAATCGACAGCTAGGCATTTTTGGAACCATTGTTTGACGGTTGTCATTTTCGGCCAGACTCCCATGGTCAATTGACGATTGATTACCATTGGTCGAATTGGGTCGATTGATCGATAATGGCCAATAATACCGACCCAAGCCCAACCTTAGCATGTAGCATATGACACCTGAAGCAACCTTCATGATAAACAATGAAGTCGCCACTAATTGATTTTTAGGATGCAATTGGACATCCGTTATGGTCTACGAGAAAAATGGGCAACGGGGTCTATTGAGTTTGGAGAAGGTGTTAGGCACCCCACAACTCCCGAAATTGGTTACCTTTGAATGTTTTCCTATTTGGCTCTAATTTGTTTTTGAAAATTTCATTTTGATATGTTTTATCGGAATGTGATGAAAAATTCAGTTGGAGTGGTTTTGAAAAAAAGTGCACGGGATCACTGCGGCCATTCTCGGCTTGGCCAAAAATGAATAAAAATCCCACTTGGAGTGGATGTTGATGATTTGAAAAAAGGTGTGCATGGGATTATTAGGGTCATTCCTGGCTTGGCCAAAAATGAATAAAAATCCCACTTGGAGTGGGTGTTGATAATTTGAAAAAAGGTGTGCACGGGATCATTGGGACCATTCTCAGCTTGGCCAAAGATGTTTGATAAAAATTTCCACTTAAAGTGGTTTGGAGAATTTTTGAAAAAAAGGATTTTTGGATAGGGTTTGATAGAAAATCCCACATTGGAGAGGGTTTCGATATGTTTGAAAAAGGGATTTTTGGAGGCCACAATCAAGGAAAAATGTTCAATTCAAGCCTTACTCACAATTATGTTCTTCATGAGAAAAGAAAGAATCCATTTAAGACTCATTGAATAGGTCAAATATCTTTAAACCCATCTTTGAGTCCTTAAATAAATTCTCATAATCCCTAAAAACATATTTGCTTTCCGGGTCCACGAAATCCAAATGTTTTGGATGAATGCCAATGGAACCCCAATATCTTGAAGGCTCCTTGGTATTTAAACAAAACATAAGGGTTCCATAATTTAATCTTGGTGTGTTTATTAAAGTGAGACGGCTTGGATTAATTCTAATGACTAACGTGTTGCATTTATTTTCATGGCATTCAAACATGGCCTAACATACATCTAAGCATCATGGCATAGTGTGAGAAATCAAAGTCCTAAGCATGCATTCTAATGCAATCATCATTCACAAAGTCATTTCCTAGTTTCTATATGCTTCTAGCATCCTAGAATATCATGTATGCATTTTTTATTTTATATCCACTATTTTTCTACCCTATTACATTTTACAATTATGTTCAAAATAAAATAAAAATAAGAATAATAAAAAAGGATAAAATAAAATAAAAATACAAATAGTATACAAATATAACCCATGGGGTCAATGCTCAAACCCAGCCCAATTCCTCCAAGTATGCCCTTCGGCCCAAGTCCTCTAAGTTGCCCTTCGGCCCAAATGGTTCACTCGACCCAAGCCCAACAAGCAAACACAAAAGATGGGTCAATTGGGTATTCAAAACTAATATCAAATTCAGAGGAAAAATGTTCAATTCAAGCTTTACTCACAATTATGTTCTTCATGAGAAAAGAAAGAATCTATTTAAGACTCATTGAATGGGCCAAATATCTTTAAATCCACCTTCTATTATATCGAAATCCACTGACCCTCAGGGTCCACCATTAAATACGAATTTCATCATTCAGCATCAGCCATCAAAAAATCACAGAATACCACTCTCCATCATCCCTATACCATCCATATCCAACCATACACATAATTCTTCATACTACAACTAGCACACACAACCTTGACAATGCAAAACAACACGTCATGCATATATAACCATATCCATGCATATTTACCACTTAAACATAACCATACAAGTATATATAAAACACACACAAGTACTACATAGATACACAAAACAACTAATGTCCAGGCCACCTCCGTTATACGTCATCTTGCTGATCCGTAGCCTGTGCACTAGATCCTATCTCACCTATAGGGAGGGAAAGTAGATAGGGTGAGCAGAAGGCTCAGTAGGGATAAATAATAGAACACAAGAACAATAGTATGACTGAAAATTTATAATGAATTCATCAATGCAGCAATATGCAGTGCAAAGCTAATGCACCCGATCAACCCAATCAAACGTCCATATCCTCCACCAATGACACCCAAGCCGGCGAATCAGATTCCCACCATGTGACGATAAGCCGACGAGAATCCACCGCACTACCTCTCTCTCTAGCATCCAATCAATACCACAATCACATATCCGTCAATCTCAACCCGCTAGAGAGAAGGTTGGCACGCATGTGGTCGCAACCACACACCACTGGCCCCACGGTGATATCTCAGCCTGCCACGCCTGGAATAGCATTACATACTAGCCAACGTGTAGTGACAAATACCGCTACGGAAATCCTATGGACTAGGACCATCACAAGGCTCCTATCCATCATCCACACACGTGCCCAAATAACATCCAACACCTAACGTGAGCCCGGGACCACCCTTGGAACCCATCATGCATCTAATGTAAATTCTTATAATTCATGTCATTCGTGCAACACATATATATAAAACATTCATTCGTCGTGATGCATGAAGATTTACATAATGCCCGATTTATGACCAAGCATTCCAAGGTTATATATTCATCAAATTAAATCACCAATAAATTGACAATAATGCAAAGGAACAATGGTAAGCATGCAAGGGCTTCTTTTCCCTCGGGAGGAATCGAGACGGAAACCAAAACTTACCATTCAAGCAATTCGGTGGCTTGAAAGTGTTTTGAAATAAAAAGAGTAAGAAATCCCTACCTTGAAGTGGACTCGAAATTCTCACCAACAAGCAACGTACACTCCACGCCAATTCACAAACCTATTTAACGAAATGAACTCCACTTAGTTCCCATATTCATCAACCCATTCAAATCCGACATTCCATACTACACAATATCCCCATTTCCACCAAATTCATATTCTACCTTAATTCTCTAAGGTAAACAATTAAAATCATATCACAATATTATTTTTCATCCTAACACAACCTTAATTAAAATAATTTGAGTCAAGAACCCTTACCTTGAAGCTTGGTAATTCCACCAAATCAAGATAACAAAGGATTCTCTTGAATTGGTTGAAAAACCTCACTTGAACCTAGAAATATAACAACATTAGAACCAAATTTGAAGTTATTGAATAAAGAAACTCTCATTGAGCCAAAAACCCCAAAACCCATTTGACTCTCAAACCCTAAAACCAAAACTTTACCTCAATCCAACTATTTTCTTGTAGAAAATTAAAGTGTGGGTATAATTTCTACCTTGGAGCACCCTTGGCTGGCCGGAAACTCGCCGGAGTCTCACCGGAATAGTGCCACTACCGTGTGTGGTTTGAGGAGAAGACACAACTAAGCTTTTGTCTTTTTTTTTTTGAAACATATGTTACTCGGGTGAAGGCATCTGCGCCTTCACCCTTTTTTTCCAAACGATTTTTTTTTTTACAATACTTTAACTTCTTTTTATATATATATATATATATATATATATATATATTTTAAATCATTACATTTTGTTCTTTTACTCATTTGAGCCGAACTTTAACTCTAATACTAGTGTTTGAACTCGTGCGATGCACGAATAATAAAGAATTTATAATGGTACTAAAATATTTGATCATAGAAGAACCAACACCTAAAGAGGGTTTAGGAGAAGTGAAGAGACATTGTTGATATTAATTTCAAGCTAAAATTTATTGAAGTGTATAATGATAGAAATTTTACAATAACATGACATACTTAAGTTAAAAATTATGAAACACTCTTTTATACACTACATTGCTTGTGGTATTACATAATTGTCCTTCATTATTAACGATCAATATCTTAACCCATTCATACTTTTTTCCCTAGAAATTGTAAGATATAGTTGACCATAACTAGAAACTGACTTTAATTGATTCCTATTTATAGTTTAACGTAAATTAATCCTTTTATAATAAAGATGATAGAGTTATAATACTTTTAAAATAAAAAAGCATCCGAAGTTCTATTAAAAAGAATAACCTTATATTCGCAAATTTTATAAATAGAAAATTGTATTTAAAAAAAAACCTTTTATTCTCAGATTTTATTCCCATTTGGACTAATTGTTAAAATTTTTCATAATATTGCATATTTGAATGAATAAATTTGATAGGTTAGGTGGATATGTGCATAATTAATTAATTGACAAATTTCAAGATAATTAACCTTTCATATATAGTTGGATATGTGCATGAATAAATTTAATATGTTAATTTTATTATAAGATAATTTTATTTTTCTTATTTTTCTTGGAAATTTAGTATCTTTATTAAGATAAGTAATTATATGTTACAATTATTGTGGCAGGGCACTTGTAAATTAATTTTGTTTATGGAATTTTATGGCACAACAACAAATTATATAATCTATAAAAAGAGCAATTTCTTCCAATCATTAAATTATCGTTATTACAACTGATTATAATATTAATTGTATAAAATTAGTTTGAAATACAAATAATTGAATTTATTTCAGAATAAGTCTTATAAATGCTAGGTAGAGAAAGTAATTTTTGAAATATTTATTGCATTGGGAATAAAAACCATAGAGAGTACATATTTAAAAAAAAACCAAATAAATAATTACGAAACTTAAGTTCAACAATATCAAATCAAACAACTAAAAAAATTTACTCCCATCCTGATCTTTTTTCAATCTTGATGTTTTTCAGCTTACTGGTTGAAAGTTGTGTGTATAATTCATCGGGTAGATCACAATCAGTTATTATATCTTATGACATTCTTTTTAAGAAAGTCTTCTTTGGAGAGATACCATCTGTCTCATCCGAAAATGAATCCTTAAATATTAAAATATATTTATATGGATCTTGAACACTAAATTACATGCAATGTCAATCATTATTTTAATAATTACTAATACCTTGTTCACCTCATTGACTTCCTGAATATGTTGAGTCCTACAGTTAAATAATTTGCTAAATTAATATAAAGTTAACCACTTATAAAGTAAGTATTATATTTCAATTATATTTGGGTACTATAATTGTAATAATAACCTGATGGACAATTGAAGAAAAAAATAAAATTTTCAATAAGAGACTTATCATCTGTCACCCACTGAATAGCATAACTATCCAACAAATATCCAATTCAATATGATATTCATTGGTATGTAGCCATGTTATGCCATCGATCAATAATGGGAAAACAGTAAATGCAGCGAGTACAATGGAATTGTGTAATTGGAAGCACAAAAACTTATCAGCTGTACATATGCATTCCATTTGAATTCGCATATCTCGAAAGGTCATCCTACTCATTAATTGAAGTACTTGAATTCGCATATGAAGAGGTGTTTTTATCTATTGATGATGATTAGACCAGGTTTCAGGAATTGTCTAGGCTCATTGGACTTGACTTTCTATGTGTTTGATTGTAGAAGAATTAGAAATTTCTCCATGGCAGCTCTATATGCTCATTGTTTGCACTGAAATTGTTTGGCTAGACAAATCAAGATTATTCAACTATGCTAATTAAACAACTACATGTAAAGAAAGAACAAATTAGCAAGTGAGAAAATGAGAAATACGTACCACACAGATTTCTTTTGATTGGAGATGGGGACATCATCCTCTAAATTACATTGAGAAAACAATTATTAATGATGTTAAACCCTAAAGTAAATATGACATCAGTAACAATTAACAGAAACACAAGTACAATTTGGGCTCATTCCCGAATAGTCCTCTTTGATGTATTGATGTATAAAACTGCACAAGGAATATCAAAGATAATAAATTAGTCATTGCTACACCAATGGAATGATAACACAGAAAATAAAACCAAGCAGGACAATTTACTCATTTATCAATTTTCTCACGGATGAAAGCATTGACGATTATCTACGTTTATATATGTTTAAAGTGTTGATCATCATACTTTTTTGAATATATTTAAAATAATTGAAAAATCTTTGAAATGTTGGTTTTCACAATCGTTTTGAATATCTTTAAAATATTTGAAAAAATCACTGAAGTTTAGGAGATATCATATTATCCATTATATTTTTGATTTAAAAAATTTCCATGTTGATTTATGAGAAAAAATAATTAATACTATAAAAGTATTGAAAATTTATGAGGGGAAAAAGTTGAAGTGTCTTCTAGTTTTATATATTGTATGATAGTAGTAAAAAAAAAATTGTTAAATTATCAGATTATATTTTACATAATGGTAAAGTATATTTATAAATAGTTGTTAGAAGATTAAAAGGCTAGAAAATTCAAATATGTATGATCAACCAACCAAGACATGATAAGAATTAAATGGTTCTTATCTATTTATACCTTTATGGTTTACGTGATTTTAGGAGGGAAAAAATTTGTTGGTCAATATTATCTTTCTCTATTATATCTTACCATCCTCTATATTTTTGCTAAAATATTTTTTAAAAAAATTTCAATCTTAGTTGAGGGAATAAATTAACTGTTTCAATTGAAATGTAGTTGAGAGAATAAATAAATTAATAGGGTAAAATATTTGTAAGTTTAGGAGGGAAAAGAAGTCGAATTGTATACAATCTTTTATATATTTATAGATATATATATATATATATATATTAAAAATAGTAATAAATAATACTTATATTATAATTTAAATAATGATAAAGGATAATCATTAAATTATTAAATTGGAGTTTAGTTAAAGGATAATTTAAATGGTTGTTAGATGATTATGACTAAATAACTAAAACATAATAAAAATTAAAATATCTGAAAAATAATAAGAACTAAAAAATCTAAAAAAAAAATTGGAAGTTTGGCAGGGAAAAAAATGTGAAGTTGTATTCTACTTATAATTATCACTGTTAAATTATAATTTAAAAATTAATAAAGGTTAATTATATTATAAATTAAATGGTGATAAATGATAATTATTTATTTATTAAATCATAATTTATATAGTGATAAAAGATAATTTTAAATGCTTGTTTGTTTTTTAAATGGATATAAAATTTGAATATATTTATGGTTATTACTACGCAACTAAAGTTTAAAACAAAAGGAGAATTCCTTTCAAAAGAAAAACAAAAAACAAAAGGAGAATTAAAATATCTGAAAAATAGTAAAAATTAAAATATCTACAAAAATCTTAAAAGTTTGGGGTGGAAAAATTGTGAAGTGTGTATCCTTCTTTTATATATATATAGATATATATATAGATTCTTTAAGCCCTCCAATAATTCTTTTTACCCTACAATTTATTCTTTTTATAACTAAATCCAATTTATTCCTTTTATTTTTATTATTCTATATTTTATTTATTTTTATTTTGAGACGAGGTGTTGCATCCTCCCCTTCTTATAAAAATTTCGCCCTCGAAATTCACGTACGTACCCGTGGATATGAACAAATCGGCATATTTTTCCCGCATCTTGGACTCCAACTCCCACATCGCTTCCTCCGTCACGTGATGCAACCATAACACTTTTACTAATGCAATTACACTCGATCTCGTAATCTTTTTCTATCTATCCAAGATTCGCAACGGTTGTAAAATATACGTTCCATCTTCTTCCACCTCTAAAGCAGACCAATCCAACACATGTGATGGATCCGGTTTATATTTCCTCAACACCGACACATGAAACATGTTATGAACCTTGGACAATCGTGGCGGAAGAGCCAACCGATATGCCACCGGTCCAATTCGCTCTAAAATTTCAAACGGTCCAATATACCGCGGAGCTAACTTCCCTTGCTTGCTAAATCTCTGAATTCCCCTACGCGGACTCACCTTCAAGAATACCTTATCACCCACCATAAACTCCAATGGTCTTCTTCTTCGGTCGGCGTAGGACTTTTGCCTACTTTGGGCCATAAGTAAACGCTTTCGAATCCCTTCCACCTTTTCTTGCGTCTCTTTCACCAAATCCGGACCCGATAATGTCGTTTCTCCTACCTCCACCCAACACAATGGTGATCTACAAGGTCTCCCATACAAAGCTTCATATGGCGCCATTTCAATGCTACTTTGGTAGGAGTTGTTGTATACAAACTCCACCAAAGGCATATGATCCTCCCAACTACCCCCGAAATCCATAACGCATGCTCGAAGCATGTCCTCCAATATCTGAATAGTCCGCTCACTCTGACCATCACTCTCCGGATGAAAAGCAGTAGAGAAACACAGTTTTATTTTCAATGCCTCCTGCAAGCTCTCCCAAAACCTACTAGTAAATCGCGGATCTCTATCTGATATTATAGATAGTGGCACTCCATGCAACCTCACAATCTGATGAATGTATAATCGGCTCAAAGACTCCAACGTTTCCGTCTTGCTAACCGGAAGAAAATGTGCCGATTTTGTTAATCTATCCAAATCACCCATATTACATCATGCCCACGAGGAGATCTCGGCAATGCTGTCAAAAAATCCATCGTGATATGTTCCCATTTCCACTCTGCTACCGGAAGTGACTGTAATAACCCTGCTGGTCTCTGGTGCTCCGCCTTCACCTGCTGACAAGTAAGACACTTCGCAATATACCTTGCCACATCTGCCTTCATACCTCTCCACCAAAACTGTCTTTGTAAATCCCTATACATCTTTGTACCTCCTGGATGCATAGCAAATCTCGAATGATGCGCCTCTCTCAAAATCTCCTCACGTAACTCCTCATCCTCGGGTACTATCAATCTACCTGCACATACGTACTCCTCCATCCGTGCCTCCAATCCAACCACTCTCCTCTTCAAAAGTATCAAATGTAGCATCTCCAATTTGAGCATCTATTACTCTCTGGATCAATACAAAACGAGTAACAATGCTCCCCAAGTACATCTGGCTACCTTGCTCTTGTAGCTCCAGCCCAAAACTATCAACCATCTCCAACATCTCCCACTCTCGCACCGCCAACCTCGCAACTTGATTCTTCCTACTCAAGGCATCCGCAACTACATTCGCTTTCCTTCGATGGTAATTCAATGAGAAATCATAATCCTCCAAGTACTCCATCCACCTTCGTTGCCTCTGATTCAACTCCTTTTTGCGCGAAAAGATACTTGAGGCTCTCGTGATCTGAGAACACCTCAAATCTCTCTCCATACAAATAATATCTCCACTGCTTCAATGCAAATACTACTGCTGCTAACTCTAGGTTATGCACTGGGTAATTATGTTCATGTGTCTTCAACAATCGCGAACCATACTATACAACTCTTCCCTGTTACATCAATACACATCCTAGTCCAACTCTAGATGCATCGCAATACACCTAATATCCCACATCTCTCACCGGAACAATCAACACCGGTGAAGATGTGAGTTTCCATTTTAACTCCTGAAATGCCAACTCACACTCCTCCGACCACACAAACGGAACTCCCTTTCGCGTAAGACGAGTCAATGATGAAGCAACACGGGAGAAATCCTGAATAAATCTCTTATAATAACCAGCTAGCCCCAAGAAACTCCGTATCTCTGTAACATTCTTAGGTCGCTCCCACTTCATTATCGCCTCCACTTTCGATGCATCAACTGCCACTCCCTCCTGAGTAATCACATGGCCCAAGAGCTTCACCTCTGTCACCCAGAATTCACACTTGCTTAGATTTGCATACAACCGATGTTCTCTCAAAGTCTGCAATACTATTCTTAAATGTTGTTCATGCTCCTCTACGGTAGGTGAATAAATCAGAATGTCATCTATGAATACAATCACAAAACGATCTAGAAATGGGTGAAGAACCCGCTGCATTAAGTCCATGAACGCTGTCGGGGCATTTGTGAGCCCAAATGGCATCACCAAGAACTCATAGTGTCCATATCGAGTTCTAAATGTTGTTTTTGAAACATCCTCCTCCCGAATCCTCAACTGATGGTAGCCGGATCGTAGGTCAATCTTTGAAAAGTGTCATGCTCCTCTCAACTGATCAAACAAGTCATTGATTCTCAACAACGGATACTTGTTCTTCACGGTCACCCGATTCAACTATCAATAATCAATGCACATACGCAACGTGTCATCTTTCTTCTTCACAAATAACACCGGTGCTTCCCACGGTGAAACACTCGGTCTAATAAATTTCTTTTTCTCCAAATCCTCCAACTGTACCTTCAACTCCCTCAACTCTGCTGGAGCCATCCGATACGGAGCAACCGAAATTGGCTTCGTATCTAGAAGCAAATCTATGACAAACTCTATCTCCCTCCGTGGAGGTAGAACTAGCAAATCCTCAGGAAAAACATCCATGAACTCCTCCACTACAAGCGTCGGGGCAATCACCTCGCCACTAGGTGTAGAAGTAGTCAAACTCACCACTGAACAATCGGCGTAGGAGGGGTTGTCCAAAAAATGTGGACAAGGAACACCCCTCGATCCCCTCAATTGAATCACTACCCCACCAGGCGCATTTAAAGTAATCCTCCTCTCCCAAAAGTCTAAAACTGCTTTTTGCTCCGTCAACCAATCTACTCCCAAAATTACATCAAAATCTTGGAAGTCAAGAACATACAAATTAGCAGTCAACTCGATATCACCAAACCGACACATGCATATGCAATAACCCTGAATAAGAGTGGACTGTTTGAACGGCGAATCTACCACTATTGTTCGCCTCATCGGTCTCACCTCTAACCCCAAAGCCAATGCAAATAAAGATGTAATAAAGGAACTAGTAGCACCCGAATCAAATAGCACTCTAGTCCAACAATTTGAAACAAGGAACGTATCCCCAACAAAGTTCGGATGCTCTGGTGCTGTCTGGTGAGCAAGAGCAAATGCTTGTCCCTGAGTCAAAGTATGCTGCTGCTGCGGCTGCGGCTGCCTAGCCGATGGTCGTCCCCTCCCTGATGGTGTAGATGTAGTAGGGGGTGTAGGGAGGGTCGGACGAGATGGTGGTGCTGGCAAATACTGACCCTCTTGTCCTCCTCGCTCAGGCAAAGGACACTCCGCCATTTGATGACCAATCCTGCTACACCGAAAACACTCTATCCCCTGAGCTGTACACTGTGCTCTCAAATGTCCAGGACGTCCATCGATGACAAACCCTCTGCCCCTGATGTGTACCTCTGCCACCTCGTGGCATCTGGTCTCTCCCTCGACCTCCACTCTGTCCCTCCTGTCTCTGACCCTCAGTCCTCTGTCTCTTCTGACCTCCTCTAGAAGAAGTACCTGCTACAGATGTTGTTCGGCCTCTATGCGTATCCTAGTACCTCCGAGACTCCCTGAAACTCATCTCATACTGTAAGGCCGTCTCCACCATATCAGCATAAGTCTGCAACCTCAATCCCACTAAATGTGTAGCTATAGCAGGAAGCAATCCCTGTCTGAACTGCTCCGTCTTGCTTGCCTCATCTGGCGCATAACTCCTACCAAATTTGTATAGCTCATCAAACTTCCTCTCATACTGACTCACAGTCATATCCGGAGTCTGCTGACATGTCAAGAATTCACGGGCTCTATCCATACGATATGACTGCGGTACAAAATACTGCATGAATAACTCATCAAATGATCACGTCAACGTCTCTCTCTTGTGCTCTAATGAATCCCACCAGTCATAAGCTGTCCCCCTCAAATAATATGAAGCTAGCAATGCACGTCTCTCAACCGGAATCCCAAGAGTCTCAAACCGACGTGACATCTGTTGAATCCACTCATATGCGCGTGCCACATTAGTATCATTTGTAAAAGTGGGTGGATTAGTCTTGCGTAGCTGATCCAACTCTGTCAACTCTTGTCTAGGTCTCTACACACCCTGCTCATCTCCCAGTACCCCTGAAGTCTGTCCCTCACTACGGACCTCTGGTGCTTGTGCAGTCTGAGTCTGCACTAATTGAGTAACAACCCCTATCATCTCTGACATTCTCCTCATGGACTGTTCCTGCGCTGCCAATAGTGGAGCAAGCTGCGTTGCTATTGCAGGCTGGGATCTCCTCACCTATCTCACGCACGAGTGTCGGCTCATCTCCAAGCTCTTGACCTAAATCCTCCTCCTACACTGGAGGATCCATCACACTCAACTCTAAAAATAAATGTGTGTCTAGCCTAATCGACTCGGCTGCTCCGATCCCCGGTAATTCCCTGACTATTGGGTCCTAGAAAGACACGCATCCCTGCTCTCCCCTACGTCCCCCATCGCGGGAACGAATAGTCCTACGTGTGTCCATCTACAGCACAGAAGACACAACTTTCCATCAATACAAATACGATTAGAGGATTTACGGAAATAAAGAAACATACAGGATCAACAGAGGTCGTGACGTGGCCTAGAGAACCATACATAATCACAACACAACAAACAACACAGTTACACATGCATATTGATCCACTCCCAAGGTCCCAAACAGAGCCAACTTGGCTCCGATACCAAATTGTCACGCCCCGTTCCTTGGAGCATGAAGATAAAGACAAAGACATCACAACCAACACACCAAACGTAATCACGTGCATCTCACGTGTTACGTCGCAACTCAATATAAAGTTTACCAAAAATTTCGGTAGTATCTCCCCATAAATTGAGGAAACCCATCTGTAATCAAGATACAACAAATAAACATTTATATTATATCAAAATCCACTAACCCTCAGGGTCCACCATTAAATACAAATTCCATCATTCAGCATCAACCATCCAAAAATCACAGAATACCACTCTCAATCATCCCTATACCATCCATATCCAACCATACACATAATTCTTCATACTACAACTAGCACACACAAACTTGACAATGCAAAACAACACATCATGCATATATAACCATATAAATGCATATTTACCACTAAAACATAACCATACAAGTATGTATTAAACACACACAAGTACTACGTAGACACACAAAACAACTAATGTCCAGGCCACCTCCATCACGCGTCCTCTTGCTGACCCGTAGCCTGTGCACTAGATCCTGTCTCACCTGTAGGGAGTGAAAGTAGATAGGGTGAGCAGAAGGCTCAGTAGGGATAAATAATAGAACACAAGAACAATAGTATGGCTGGAAATTTATAACGAATTCATCAATGCAGCAATATGCATTGCAAATCTAATGCACTCGATCAACCCAACCGAACCTCCATATCCTCCACCAATGACACCCAAGCCGACGAATCAGATTCCCGCCATGCGACGATAAGCCGACGAGAATCCACCGCACTACCTCTCTCTCTAGCATCCAATCAATACCACAATCACATATCCGTCAATCTCAACCCGCTAGAGAGAAGGTTGGCACGCATGTGGTCGCAACCACTCACCGCTGGCCCCACGGTGATATCTCAGCCTGTCACGCCTGGCATAGCATTACATACTAGCCAATGTGTAGTGACAAATACCGCTACGGGAATCCTATGGACTAGGATCATCACAAGGCTCCTATCCATCATCCACGCACATGCCCAAATAACATCCAACACCTAACGTGAGCCCGGGACCACCCTCGAAACCCACCAAGCATCTAATGTAAAGTCTTACAATTCATGTCATTCGTGCAACACATATATATAAAACATTCATTCGTCGTGATGCATGAAGATTTACATAATGCCCGATTTATGACCAAGCATTCCAAGGTTATATATTCATCAAATTAAATCACCAATAATTGACAATAATGCAAAGGAACAATGGTAAGCATGCAAGGGCTTGTTTCCCCTCGGGAAGGATCGAGACGAAAACCAAAACTTACCATTCAAGCAATTCGGTGGCTTAAAAGTGTTTTGAAATAAAAAAGAGTAAGAAATCCCTACCTCGAAGTGGACTCGAAATTCTCACCAACAAGCAACGTACACTCCACGCCAATTCACAAACATATTTAATGAAATGAACTCCACTTAGTTCCCATATTCATCAACCCATTCAAATCCCACATTCCATACTACACAATATCCCCATTTTCACTAAATTCATATTCTACCTTAATTCTCTAAGGTTAAACAATTAAAATCATATCACAATATTATTTTTCATCCTAACACAACCTTAATTAAAATAATTGGAGTCAAGAACCCTTACCTTGAAGCTTGGTAATTCTACCTAATCAAGATAATAAAGGATTCTCTTGAATTGGTTCAAAAACCTCACTTGAACCTAGAAATATAAAAAAAATTAGAACCAAATTTGAAGTTATTGAACAAAGAAACTCTCATTGAGCCAAAAACCCCAAAACCCATTTAACTCTCAAACCCTAAAACCAAAACTTTACCTCAATCCAACTATTTTCTTGTAGAAAATTAAAGTGTGGGTATAATTTCAATCTTGGAGCACACTTGGCTGGCCGGAAACTCGCCGGAGTCTCACCAGAATAGTGCCACTGCTGTGTGTGGTTTGAGGAGAAGACACAACCAAGCTTTTGTCTTCTTTTTTTTTAAAACATATGTTACTCGGGTGAAGGCATCTGCCGCTTCACCCTTTTTTTTCAAACAAATTTTTTTTTTAACAATACTTTAACTTCTTTATATATATATTTTAAATCATTACATTTTGTTCTTTTATTCATTTGACCCTAACTTTAACTCTAATATTCTTTAAGCCCTCCCAATAATTCTTTTTACCCTACAATTTATTCTTTTTATAACTAAATCCAATTTATTCCTTTTATTTTCATTATTCTATATTTTATTTATCTTTATTTTGAGACGGGGTATTGCAGCTATCGCCATGTGTGTGAGGGAAGTTGAGGATAGTGCAAATATCTATAGTAGAAAACTGAATAGCATTCTCACCAATTAAAGCACGAAAAAATTGACAATCATCATCCTCGTCCGTGGCATACCAATTGGCGTATTAAATGCAGTCCTATATGCCTATAGAGCATCATCGAGCTTATGTGACCAATCTTTTCTGGAGGTACTAACCATCTTTACGAGGATATTTTCAGCTCACGATTGGAGACTTCAACTTGACCACTTGTTTGAGGATGAGAGGGGTGGCTACTCGATGTGTGACACCGTATTTTCGCAGCAACATCTCAAATTGGTGGTTGCAAAAATGTTTACCTCCATCACTAATTTATAGCTCTTGGTATGCCAAATCGAGTAAAGATGTTCTTTTTAAGGAACTTGACTACCACCTTGGCATCGTTTTTTGGTAAAGCTACCGCTTCCACCCATTTGGAGACGTTATCTACAGCCACCAAAATAAACTTGTTAATGAAAGAAGATGGAAAATGTCCCATAAAATCGATGCCCCAAACATCAAATAATTCACATATTAAAATATTGTTTAAAGGCATCTCATTTTTTCGGGAAATATTTCCATTCATTTGACATCTATCACATGAAGACACAAAATTATAAGCATCTCTGTAAAGTGAGGGCCAGTAAAATCCTGATTGCAAAACTTTTATTGTTGTTTTGTTCCTCCAAAATGACCTTCAGCTTCCATGGAATGACAATGCTTAAGAATGCCTTCCATCTCCTCCTCCGGTACGCATCACCGAATGATTTGATCACCACAATATTTATACAAGTAAGGATGTTCCCAAAAGTACTACTTTAAATCAGAAAATAATTTTTTTCGTTGTTGGTAAGAGAAATCAGGAGGTAGAATTTTCCTGGCCAAGTAATTGACGTAATTTGCAAACCAAGGAACACATTGTATTGCAAATAATTGTTCATCCGGGAAGCTTTCATTGATTGGGCTCTTTTCATCTTTCTCATTCTCTCCAAGCTCCATTCGGGAAAGATGATCAACAACCTGATTTTTTATCCTCTTATTGTCCTTGATCTCTAAGTAAAATTCTTACAAGAGTAGGATCCACCTAAGTAATCTTGGCTTTGCATCCTTCTTGGTTAGGAGATACTTGAGGGCAGAGTGATCGGTGCATACAATGACCTTTGCACCTATCAAATAAAATAAAAACTTATCAAAAGCAAATATGACAGTTAGTTCTTTTTCAGTGGTAGCATGGTTGAGCTGAGCATCATTCAAAGTCCTATTAGCATAGTAGATGTCATGGAATATCTTATCTTTCCATTGCACCAAAACTGCACCTATAGCATAATCACTAGCATCACAAATCAATTCAAATGGTAATTGCCAATTAGGTGCAGCAATAATAGGTGCGGAAATAAGTTTTTCTTTCAAACTTTCGAAGGCATGCAAACAGTCACCATCAAAATTGAATTTGGAATCCTTCAAAATTAAATTGGAAAGAGGTTTAGTAATTTTAGAGAAATCCTTTATAAACCGATGATAGAACCCCACGTGACCTAAAAGACTTCGAACGCCCTTGATGTTGGAAACATGCAACTCGCGGAAGCATAGAAGGACCTCATAGACATAAACGATAGCTAGACAAGTTTCAAAAATTTCTTATCAAATACTAATCACCATAGCATAAACCATATATCAATTAATTGCAAGTAGATTATATACCTTAAGATCTCTCTGATTTGATCTCTAATAATCAGGAACGAAGGATAGAGTCAACGAGTTTGATACTAAGCTCAAACCCGCGGATCTTCCACCGTATGCACCAATTCTCAAACTTGGATTGAGAGGGTGGTCTCTTTTCTCCAAGAACCTGAAGAACACAAACCAAAACTAGTGGAAACGATTAGAGAGTAGAGAGGCCAACTGGTGTCTCAAAACTTGTGTTAACAAAACACACACTATGTGTGTATTTATAGGATTTGGCCACACCTAGGGTTTTCTCCCTAGGTGTGTCGGCCCCTAAGCCTCTCCCTCTCCCAATTTTGGTCCGTTTTGGTTTTCCTATATCTTCTAGTATTGGGCTTCTGGGCTACAGTGGGGACCAACTAGGAAAAATAAAACATGGGCTTCCCACAAATTTAGTTATCAGCCCAAACTCATGGACATAATTATAATTCATAAATTATAATATATTCCACTAAAATATTATAATTGCACTCCCCGTTTTATCTCAAATTAAATCTGAGCCTTTCGTTATACTTGTTCATAAATTCCTCATGTTAAGTTATAGATACCCGTCAATTAAATATGCCACTGACATATAATATTTAATTGACATCTTTAATATTTCCTTAAGCTTACCACTTAACTTATTTGAATGTGTCGGATTAATTAAAATCCACCTGCAGGGTTTTGACATAATCTCAAATCCTATAAGCATTCTCAAGAGGGTATCATCAATCCATAATTGGACGTGAATTTTATTAACAGATTATTTTCCATCGTACAATTAATGCGGGACCCAACTCACTTGGTGTTTGTTGGCCTATACAAGAAGACCTCACCCTTTAGTAAATCAAAGTCCCGTACATTAAATGCACATGTACCAACAATCTTTAATAAATTAAGAATATGAACAATTCTATAACGTCTGTGTGAGTGTACAATTTTCCATATAGTCAGACTGGGAAAATTTACTCACACGTAGTCCTGATCAATACACTCCAAGTGTACTGGTATAGTAAGTTCAAGCTTTATCGCTCTCCGTAACCAAGATAGGTATACTGAAATACTATACCACAGTCAAGCCGACGGTTTGTCCAATTCCGTCTTAGCTGTGATCACTTACTTATATTCGATAGGAACTTATGAATTGATCTTCCGTGTGTAAGCTTAGACTCTACACACCAATTCATATACCATATAGAATAAAAGACACTGATGTCAATATGTCTTTTCTCATTTTGAATGCTAAATATATTTTATTCAAATAAATAAATCGAATTTGAATATTACATAAAATAATGGCCTTTAGCATATTATTCCTATCACTTGATAGTTGTGGGTGGTGGCAATTTCTCTATTACTTCAACCTTTGCTCAATCTGCTTCAATGCACTTTGATGAGATTTTATGACCTAGAATAATCCCTTATTGTACCATAAAATGGCACTTTTCCCAATTCAAGACTAAATTTGTCTCGACACATCATTGCAAAACCAAAGAAAGATTAGCAAGACATAAATCGAAGGATGAACCGAAGATTGAAAAATCATCCACGAAAATTCTATGAACTTTTTCACCATATCACTAAAAATAGACATAATGCATCTTTGGAATGTGGCAGGAGCATTGCAAAGCCCAAACGACATTCTCTTATAGGCAAAAGTTCCATACGAACATGTAAAGGTTGTCTTCTCTTGATCCTTTGGTGCTATGCTTATTTGATTATATCCTGAAAAACCATCTAAAAAACAATAATAAGCACACCCGAAAAGTCTTTCTAACATTTGATCAATGAAGGGAAGGGGAAGTGATCTTTTCGAGTTGCATCGTTGAGTTTGCGATAGTCGATGCATACTCTCCATTCTGTGACAATTCTTGTTGGAATAAGCTCATTCTTTTCATTAGCTACCACAGCGATCCCTCCCTTCTTCGGCACTACTTGTACCGGACTAACCCAATTGCTATCCGAAATAGGATAGATCATTCGGGCATCAAGGAGTTTTACCACTTCTTTTCTTACCACTTCTTGCATTGATGGATTCAATCGGCGTTGTGGTTGTACAGTGGGCTTGAAATTCTCTACCATGACGATTTTATGCATACAAGTTAAGGGTTTAATCCTCTTTATGTCCTCAACGGTCTATCCTATTGCCGACTTGTTATCTCTCAATACTTGAAGTAATTTTTCTTCCTCAATTTTATTCAAAGAAGCATTAATAATTATAGGAAAAGATAATCATCAAGAAACACATACCTGAGGTGAGATGGCAGTGTTTTGAGTTCAATCTTTTTAGGCTCCTCTCTTTCGGAAGATCTTGTTATCTCGATTACATATAACTCCTTAAATTTTCCATTACCCATGGAACAATAAGGTTTAAAAGCATTGAGATACCTTGCATATTGCTATATTTTCTCATTGTTGGCTTCGCTTGGGGTGGATTGCGTTAAGCAAGTCTCAAGCGGTAGTGAGGGATATATCTCCTATAATGAGTTAGAACACAACATGTCAAGAGAGTTGATTTGAAAACAAGAGCCTACCTCTTTAGGAAACTTCATGGCCTCAAATACGTCAAAAGTAACTTGTTCGGCCTACACTCTCAAGATGGGTTTTTCTTATTGCACGTCTATGAGGGTCCTACCGATGGCTAGGAATGGTCTTCCCAATATAAGAGGGATCTCATGATCTTCCTCCATATCAAGCACCACAAAGTCCACTGGAAAGATGAACTTGTCAACCTTTATCAAGACATCTTCTATCATCCCTCTTAGGTACACGATTGATAGATCAGCTAATTATAGAGAGATGGTGGTAGGCTTAACTTCTCCAAATCCTAATTTCCTAAAAACAAAGAGAGGCATCAAGTTATTGCTAGCACCAAGATCACATAAGACTTTATCAAAAGTAAAATCACCAATAGTGAAAGGAATCGTAAAACTCCCTGGGTCTTTCATCTTTGGTGCCAGCTTTTGTTGGAGAATAGCACTACACTCTTCTTTTAACATGACAGTCTCATGTTCTCCTAACTTCCTTTTGTTGAACAAGATTTCTTTCATGAATTTAGCATATTTTAGCATCTGCTCCAACATCTCTGCAAAAGGAATATTAATTTATAATTTATTGAATATTTCTAAAAATTTATAAAATTGATCATCATTCTTCTTCTTTTGTAATCTTTAGGAGGATCGTATTTAGAAAAAGTAGGAGTTATAAGATTTGAATGACCCTTTGAACCCTTAGACTTCGCGCGCTCGAGCACAAGTTGAGCATCCATCGGGCGTAAATATCTGGTCCATCTGGGCGATTCTACGCTCGAGTGTGGATCGAGCGCTTGTTGAGTAGAAGCATTCTCTTGAACAACTTAATCTTCTTTAACATTCTTCCTTTTCTCAATTGGATCTTCTAGCTCTCTTCAATTCCCTAAAGTGATGGCCATGACATGCTCCTTCGGATTTGTGATGGTGTCACTAGGATAAGTTTCTTGAGCCCTCTTTGAAAGTTGACTGGCTAATTGTCCCACTTGCCTACCTAAAGCCTTGATAGAAGCTTCAGTATTATGGAATTCAGCTTCATATTTTTCCATAGCTTAAGTGATTTGAACATTATTTTGAGTGAGCTGGGCAAACATCTCTTCAATGCTAGGTTTTTCTTTTTTCTTGTTGTCGAAAACTAAGCGGTTGTAGAGTGTTTTGATTATTTCCCCATGAAAAGTTAGGGTAATTTTGCCAACCTGGATTGTAAGTGTTTTAGAACGAGTTGTTCTGTCCTTGAAAATTTGAGACATAGTTGGCCTGCTCAGTCATGCTTAGATTCCCTAGACATTCTCCATTTACATGGCTCCCTGCACAGAATTCACAACACAAATTAGTATTTTGAATCGAATTGACATACAAGTTATCAACCCTCTTATTTAGTGTAGAAAGATTGGTCAATATAGAATTCAGAATATTAGGTTGAGTTGCTTTAGGGGGCTGTTTTGGTGTGACTCTTTCTGTTGGACAGTGAAAATTGTTGGATGCCATCTCTTCCAACAAATTGTAGGCATATTCATAAGGTTTCCCATCAGAGCACTACCAGCTGCAGCATCTATTAAAGTACAAGTATTTTGAGTCAACCCATTGTAGAAGGTTTGGACAATCAACCAATTGGGTATGCCATGGTGTGGACACTTCCTAATAAAGTCCTTGTATCTCTCCCATGCCTCATACAAGGGTTCAGAATCAAGTTGAGAGAAAGTAGTGATGTCATTCCTCATCTTTGCAGTTTTAGCAGGAGGATAGAATTTTGCTAAGAATTTTTGAGCGAGGTCCTCCCATGTAGTAATAGATCCAGCCAGCAACGAGTTCAACCATTGCTTGGCCTTATCCCTAAGAGAGAAAGGAAACAAGCTCAGACGAATAACATCATTAGAAACACCATTATTCTTGGAAGTATCACAAAATTCGAGAAAGTTAGCTATATGGGCATTCGGATCATCATTAGCTAAGCCATAAAATTGAACATGATATTGAATCATCTGAATGACAGCAGGTTTAATTTCAAAATTATTGGCTTGAATCGTTGGTTCCCTTATACTTGACGTAGTTCCATCAACGGATGGAGTAGTATAATCTCTCAAAGCTTTTCGATTATCGCCTCCATCTTGATTATTTTCCATGTTGTTGTTGGGCACTAAGGTTGTAGTTCTTTCTCTATTCAAGCGTCGGAAGGTTCGATCAATCTCAGGATCTATCAGGAGAGTTTTGAAACTTCTTGAGCGTCTCATGCAATTCTGGAAAGTCTGCAACAAAAGAGAATAAAGTATTTGGTAAACAAAATTAAAAAGTTCAAGATAGAATAAAATCACTTAGTATCAAAATTAATAAACAAAAAATCACTGATAACGACGCCAAAAACTTGATATGGATTTTCGCAAGTGTACGAAATTGCATAAGTAATAAAGTGAGAGAAAAGTGTCAAACCCACGGGGATTAAGTATTCACTAATATTCGAAATTAGAATAATTTTAAATCTACTTGAACAAATTGAATTTATTTGAGATTTATATATGGAAAACAACTACTCAAAAACTAGTAACACAAAAGTATCCAATCGATTGAAGAGCTAAGGCATCCAATTCACCTAACCATAGATGCCAAACTCATTAGGACCATGTCAATTAAGATTTATTATCAGATTTGATGATTGAAATTCCCTATCATATCCAATACTCTCTCTCAAGTTATATCAGAATTACCCACACATGACAACATATGATATCTCTATATAGATTTAATCACAACCAAGCACTTTAAGTTCTATGAAATTTCTAAGAGAAATCACACAAATCATGCAGCACCTCTTGGATTGCATTCAATTTAACATGAAGCAAACATTATAAATCACCTCTCGATCTCATTATAATCAACAGATCAATTGAATGTTGATTAAGCATTCAAAAGCATTAAGGACAGAGATAAATACTCAAGCCCAAATAATAAACTCAATTGACATAAAGCATAAGAATTTGTTCACATAGTTGTACTACATGGAGTCCTAGCGAAAAAGATTTAGTTCATAATGAAAGAGTACATAACAAGAATAGAGATTGAATCCATGGAAGAAAGATTCAAACACTAAGGAATGCAACAACGGAGAAGCTTATTTGTCTTCACAATGTTTATGCGGCCCTTTCTCGAAAGATCTTTTTTTGGGTGCTTTTTCGTGACTTCTAAGGAGGTATTTATACATGTTTGAAGGAAACAATAATAAAACAAGGAAACCTCAAAGGAAATTTCTAAAACAAGTCAAACTTCTAATTATCGGATTCCTTATTCTGTTAGGACACTAGAGCATAAGTCAAGCACTTGTTGAGCATGGGTCGCACACCTATCGAGTGTGTATCGAGCACAAGTTTCTGGCCAGTTTTGGTGCAGCTATGCTTGAGCGTAGATTGAGCAACTGTTAGGCGCAAGTCAGACGTAAGTTCAGCTCATCAACATCAATTTTCCAATTCCACTTAATAACTTCGATAAAATACAATAAGGAGCTGAAAAGCACAAAAAGAAGAATTTATGCAGAATCCAATCTCATTTTGATAATCAAAATGTCAATCTAAACGAAAAATACAAGCAAAAAGGTGGATAATAATATACACATCAACCAAGCTTGAGGAAGAATAAAAGTCCTACATTGGAGAATTAAGTGAACCAACTCTTGTATATAAGAGTGAGGGTTGAACTAATGGTTTGGGTCCAAGGGCACCCAAGCTTTTGTGGGAGGGAAAGAATGCACATTATACAAAAACAACACACACACGCGTGCTCCGTCATTGTCGTCGTCTGTTTGGCTGGTTCGGTTTGCACTTTTGTGTGTGGTGGGCCGGCTTAGTCCAGGTCATTTCTTTTTGGACTACAGACCAGCGGGCTCAAAGCCCAGTCCAAGTCTTTTCGTTTTGGCCCACATGCTAGTGGGCTTCAAGCCCAGTCTTGACAAGCAGATAATAGATTAAATTTCATCTATTTGAGAAAACAAATCAAATTTCATCTATTTAATTCATTTATCTGTTTTTGATTATTCTCAATAAATTTTGAAATTATCTGTGTAGATTATTTTTCAATCCATTTCGTTCCAATCTTTTCTTCCTCCCAAGCACTATAAATAGAGGTCTCCATAGCTGTTTTTGTAAGTTGTTCGGAGTGAAGCTTCCATTTTGTGCAGAGCTGAAGTCATTCTATCTTGGGAGGCTATCATCTATATTTCCAAAGCAAACCAGTGAGGAGGCGATTTAGTCTTAAGGAGACGGAGACTACTCTAAGCTTGGCATTCCATAATCCAATCTCTTTTCTATTCTAACTATTCTTCAGTCGTAATGTATTTTTAGATTGATTACTATCGGTAATATGGTAAAGGTGTTCCTCTTTCATATTAATTTCATTATTACAGTACGTTTCAATTCTTAGTATGTCATAAACACCCACTTGTTCACAACAATCTTCAGACTAAATTTCGTTTTTGTTGTTTATGATTTATTCCTTGAATTGAAATTATTACTAATTTATGGTGTGTTAATTTGTAGTTGTCACTATGACTAACGTGGGAGACAACATGGCTGTTAATGTGGTTGGAGGGAACACTCCTGTCATGCCAACGACGAACTCCGCTGGAGTGAACAGTGGGAATGCCGCTGGTGGCATTCAGTGAGTCATTGTTGATGTTCCAACAACGTACCATGTCAACCCACATGGTGAGAAGCCTAAGAAGTTTGGTGGGGCAGATTTAAAAAGGTGGTAGCAAAAGATGCATTTCTACCTAACCACCTTGAACGCTTAGCCAAATTTCTCAAGGAGGACGCACCCAAGGTGGATGACGCAGATGTCAACACTCAGAATGTTGCTGTTGTAGTTGCTATAGATGCATGAAAGCACTCAGATTATCTGTGCAAGAACACCATCCTCAATGGTCTGACCAACAATCTACACGGTGTGTATAGTACTTTGCCCACTTCTATGGCACTTTGGGAGGCTTTAGAGAAGAAGTATAAAATAGAGCATGCTGCATCGAAGAAATTCATGGTGGGGCATGTAACGCCCCGACCCGGAATGCGTTACTTTTGGTATCATCTTAATCAATCTCCTAATTAATTCAATCATTAAGTCACCGAAAATTTCGGCAGCACCTCCACTATTACGGAGGATGCTAACCCGGAGTCAATGTGCAGCAAATATCACAATTACATTCCCAATCCTAGGCAGGGCCTCAGGCCATCTAACAATTCATATCACAAATAAATTCTCAAATCTAAGCGGGGCCTCAAGCCACCTAACAAATCATATCATATATAAATCCTCAAATCTAAACGGGGCCTCAGGCCACCTAACAAATCATATCATCAATAAATATCATCAATAAATTCTCAAATCTTACCAGGGCCTTTGGCCGCCAAACAATCACATATAAATTTCCGCACACACTAACATGTATAATCAAACAACCAATGTAAAGAGCAATCCTGCATGCATAATCAATTATGAAGAATAATTCATGCTCAATGAAAGATTGACTAAGTAGGGTATGCAATATAACTCAAATCATAGAACGAAGAAATCACAAAGTGGGGTTGCTCTCCCTTAGGTACAATTAAGGCGAGAACGAATCATAATGAACAATGAGAAAAGATAACATTCGTAATAGGAGACATATTCAAAGAGAATAGCAAAGGGTGGAATTTCCCTACCTCAAAACGAATTGCAAATTCTTACCACAACCGTAATGTATACTCCACATAAATTCACTAACCTATTCAATAAAATAAGCTTCATTAAATTTCTATATTCCTCAACCCATTCAACTCTCACTTTCCATATTCTACAATCCAACCCATTTCTAAATATTCGCATTCTACCTTAATTTTTCAAGGTTAAACCATTAAAATTCCATCACAATATTATTTTCATCCTAACCCAATTTTTATTAGAACAATTTGAGTCAAGAAATCTTACCTTGAAACTTGTTAGTTTCACCAAATCAAGAAAGCAAAGTCTCCACTTGAATTGGTTCAAGAACCACATTTGAACCTAATAATATGGGAAGATTAGAGCCTAATTTCAAGTTATTGAACAAAGAAAACTCCATTTGAATCAAAATCCCCAAAACTCACTTAACTCCTAACCCTAGAACCAAGAATTTACCTTAATCCTTCTCTTTTCTTGAACCAAATGGAGTGTGGGTGTAGGTTTCAAGCTTGGAGCACCCTTACCGACCAGAGCTTCGTCGGAAGTGGAACTGCCGTGGTGTGGTTTGAGAAGAAGCAAAGCAACCTCTCTCTTTTTTTTCAATTGAATGTTACTCGGGTGAAGGCATCTGCGCCTTCACTCGTTTTATTTTTTTTTTTATTTATTTATGTTTTTTTTTGGTTTTGTTTTGTTTATTTATGTTATTATTATTATTATTTTTTTTTCCATTACTTTTTGTTCTTTTACTTATTTGACCCTAATTTTAATTCAACTATTCTTTAAACCCTTATAACATTCTAACTTCATCCCACAACTTTTATTATTTTCCACAACTAAGTCTCATTTATTCATTTTATTTGTATTATTCTGTATTTTTCTTTCTTTTTTTATTAGGACGGGGTATTACATTCTCCCCTCTTTATAAAAATTTCATCCTCGAAATTTACGTACGTCCCTAGACTTGCGAATAAATGCGGATATTTCTCCTTCATCTTTGACTCAAGCTCCCAAGTCGCCTCTTCCGTGTCGTGATGCATCCACAAGACTTTAACCAACGGTATCGCACTTGATCGTGTGACCTTGTCCTTTCGATCCAAGATCCTCATCGGTTGAAGAGTGTAGCTTCCATCTTCCTCCACTTCCAATGTGGTCCAATCTAAAACATGTGAGGGATCCGACTCATATTTTCATAGCATAGAAACATGAAACACATAATGGACTTTAGTCAATTTTGGTGGAAGTGCCAAACGATAGGCTATCGATCCAACTAGCTCTAGGATTTCGAAAGGACCCACAAACCGCGGTGCCAACTTCCCTTGCTTGCTGTACCTTTGAATGTCACGTCGTGGACTAACCTTCAAAAATACCTTGTCTCCAACTGCAAATTCCGATGGCCTCCTCTTATCCGTATAGGACTTTTGCCTACTTTGAGCCGTGATCAATCTTTTTCTAATTTTCTCAATTCCGTCTCTCGCTTCCTTCACCATTTCAGGTCCCGATACAACTTTCACTCCAACCTCCGCCCAACACAATGGTGACCTACAAAGCCTCCCATAAAGTGCTTCAAATGGTGCCATCCCAATACTACTCTAGTATGAGTTGTTGTACACAAACTCTGCCAAACCTAGGTGTTTCTCCCAATTACCATCAAAATCTATCACACAAGCACGTAACATATCCCCTAAAATCTGGATAGTCCCCTCACTCTACCTATCACTCTGTGGGTGATGCCCATCACTCTGTGGGTGATACGACGTAGTGAAATCTAGCTGTGTCCTTAAAGCCTCCTGCAAACTGCCCCAAAATCTACCCGTGAATCACGGGTCTCGATCCGACATAATGGATAGTGGCACTCCGTGGAGTCGCCCTATCTCCTGCACGTACAATGTGCTCAATGACTCTAAGGTGTCCGTCTTGTTCACTAGTAAAAAATGAGCTGATTTGGTCAATCTATCGACTATCACCCAAACGGTATCGTTTTGCTTAGGTGTCATCGTCAATGTTGTCACAAAGTCCATAGTAATTATCTCCCATTTCCATTGTGCCACCGACAGGGGTTGTAGCAAACCCGCCGGCCTTTGGTGTTCCGCCTTCACTTGTTGCATGTCAAGTATCTTGTCACAAATCTAGCTACATCAGCCTTCATGCCTCTCCACCAAAAGTTTCTTCTCAAGTCTTGGTACATTTTCGTGCCCCCCGGATTCATAACAAATCAGAAATGGTGTGCTTCTTTCAAGATCTCCTCTTGTAGCTCCTTGTCATCGGGTACTATCAATCTTCCCGCACACCTCACACCTCCATCATCACCCCGAACCCATCCGGAGTCCTCCTCAAATGTATCGAAAATCGGGTCCCCATTTTGTGCATCCATCACCTTTTTGAATCAACATCGGTCTAGAAGTCATACTACCCAAATACACATTTTCCTCTACACTTTGCAACCCCAAACCAAATTGACTTATTGTCTCTACAATTCCCCACTCAGGTATAAACATACTAGCAACTCTATGCTTTCTACTCAATGCATCCGCAACCACATTTGCCTTACCCGGGTGATATTGTAAATTAAAGTCATAGTCCTCTAAATACTCCATCCACCTCCTTTGTTGCAAATTCAAATCTCTTTGGGTGAATAAATACTTAAGACTTTTGTGATCCGAAAAGACCTCAAATTTCTCTCCATAAAGATAATACTTCCATTGCTTCAAGGCAAATACAATTGCCGCTAACTTTAAATCATGAACCGGATAGTTTTTCTCATGTATATTCAACAATCTAGAACTATACTCCACTACCCTATCTCTTTGCATCAACACACAACCCAACCCCACTCTGGAAGCATCACAATACACTTGGTATCCTACACTCCTCTCCGGAACCACTAATACCGGTGGAGATGTCAACCTACCCTATAAATCCTTAAAAGCTTCCTCACACTCACCCGACCACACAAACGGTGTACCTTGCCTCGTGAGTTGCATCATAGGTGTGGCCACACATGAAAAGTCTTGGATAAACCTTCTATAATACCCCGCTAATCCCAAGAAACTCCTAATCTCCGAAACATTCTTAGGTCTCTCCCAATTCAACACGGATTCAACCTTAGAGTTATCTACCGCAATGCCCTCTTGCTTAATCACATGACCTAGGAATTTAACCTCCGCAGCCCAAAACTCACATTTACTCAACTTAGGATATAATTGATTCTCCCTTAACGTTTGCAACACTAACCTCAAGTGTTTCTCATGCTCCTCTATCGTCGGAGAATAAATCAAAATATCATCAATGAACACAACCACAAATCTATCCAAAAATGGGCGAAGGACCCTTTGCATCAAATCCATAAACACCGTTGGAGCATTTGTCAACCCAAATGGCATCACTAAAAACTCATAATGCCCATATCGTGTCCTGAATGTCGTCTTTGAAATATCCTCATTTCTAATCCTCAATTGGTGATACCCCGAACGTAAGTCAATCTTAGAGAAATGCCTAGCACAACTCAACTGATCAAACAAATCATTTATCCGTGGCAACGGATACTTGTTCTTTACCGTAACCTTGTTTAATTGTCGATAGTCTATACACATCCTCAATGAGCCATCTTTCTTCTTTACGAACAATACTGGTGCTCTCCATGGGGACACACTCGGTCTAATAAACCCCAAGTCTTGCAACTCTTCTAATTGAGTCATCAACTCCTTTAATTCTGCCGCAGCCATCCGATATGGTGGAATCGAAATTGGCTTAACATTTGGATGCAACTCAATGGTAAAGTCAATCTCCCTATTCGGTGGTAATCCGGGTAATTCAACCGAAAATACATCCACGTACTCTTCTACCACACGTGTCAAAGTAGTTACATCACCCCTAGGTGTCGATGTAATCAAACTCGTGATCCTACAATTTTGATATGAAGGGTTTTCCATGAAGTGAGGACATGGGACCCCCTTTGATCCATGTAACAGTATCTCCCCTCCTTCCGGTACATTAAGAGTGACCTTCCTCTCCCAAAAGTCCATCAACGCATGATGCTTCGTTAACCAATCCACTCCAAGGATTGCATCAAAATCCTTGAAGTCTAATACATACAAATCAGCCTTTAGGGCTATACTACCAAACCGACACACACAATCAACAACTATACCCTCAAATGAGGTGAAATGCCCAAAATGGGTGTCTACCATAAACATTCACCTCATTGGAGAGATTTTCAAACTCAATGCACGTGCAAGGGATGCAGAAATGAATGATGTCCTAGCTCCTGAATCAAATAACACATTTGCCCAACAATTTGAAATGAGAAAGGTGCCTCCAATGAAGTTAGGATGCTCAGGTGCCCCCTGGTGTCCTAATGCAAATGCTCTCCCATGAGTCAATGATGTTTGCTGCTTAGCCCCACCTCGCCCCTTCCCTCTTGACAGAACAATAGAAGGAAGAGCTGGAGTAGGAGCTGGTGGTGGTAAACCTGATGCCTGTGACTGCTCTGAAGCTCTGCCACCCTGTGGACACTCATGCTTCCTATGACCAATCATACCACACCCATAACACTTTACTCTCATGGTGGTGCATTGATTCTTCTTATGACCCTCCCGACCACCTTTGAAACACACAATCTTGCCATTCCTTGGCCCTGAACCTTTGCCTTGATCAACCTTCTGGCCCCTCAAGCCCTGAAACTCAGTCCTCGGTTTCTTCTGGCTACCTTCTCCACTGTCACTAGCTGTTGAAGCTTTATGACCTTTCTGCACATCCCACTACTGGCGGGAGTTGTGCTCTCCTCGCTCTATCTCTAGTGCCATATCCACCGTCTCATCATAAGTCCGCACCCTAGAAGCAATCACCATCCTGTAGATGCTCGGAAGTAAATGTCTCGGTATTTCTCAGCTTTGCTCTCATCATCTGGTGCATACTTCTTCCCATACTTATACAACTTCTCATACTTCTTGGTATATGTAGTAACCGATTTTAGTCCGGCCAAAAATATTAATAAAAGAAAAAATAAAGTTGTGAAATCCAAAATAAAAATTAAAGGAAGAAAAATGAAGTCCAAACTCGTTTCTTTGCTTAAAAGCCCGTGGATTCATAAACTCAAAATTTAAGGCCCAATTCCTAAGTTTTGACCCAATTGCAAAAAACAAAGCCCTAGAAAATATCTAGAGAATGAAAAAATAAATTAATTAAATGGAAAATTAGAAAATGAAAAATACCAAAAGGGGTAGTCATCTTGGTTAAAATGAGAGAAAAAGTAGGGGCAAAAATGAAAATTGAAAGAGCTAGGGTTTTAGTGGGGAGATGGTTGCACAATATAAGAGCACACCATAGGGTTTTAGAGGTGAAAAAAAAGAGGGAGGAAAAGGCAGCCGTACCATACAAACAAAAGGGAGAGGAAAAAGAAATTAGAGACAAAGAAAAAGAGAGAAAATCGGGGAGGAAAATCGCTGGAGAAGAAGAACCAGAGGAGGGAAATCTGGAAACCAGAGAGAAATCGAGAGAAATCAAAACCAGGAAGTAGGGAGTAGCTGTTGGAGAGAAGAACAGAAGGGAAAGAGGGAGATATTGCTCTAGTTGTTCATCCTCCTTTGATATTTTTGTTCTCGGAAGGTAACCTATACACACTTATATCATTCTTTGTTTCAATCTCTCTGATTCCATTTTTTTGTGCTATTCCTGCACTTTCTTTGGTCCTATCGCTTTGGCTCTATTTCCCCTAGACATATCTAGTTCTGGTTTTCATGGTTTGAATGCCTATTTGTTCATTATATGGAAACTTGGTTTTGATATTTGATTTCCATGATTCAGACCTTTATTTGTTCACTGTGATAATATCTGGGTTTTGATACATGTATTTGTATATGTATATATGCTGGGTTTTGCTGCTTGTATATATGTGTTCGTATATATATATATATATATATACCAGCTTTTTGTTCATTCACTATGATAATAACTGGGTTTTGATACATGTGTTTGTATATGTATATATGCTGGGTTTGGATGTTTGTAAATATATGTATGAATATGTATATATGCTGGGTTTTGATGTTTGTATTTATGTGTATGTATGTGTATACATGCTGGGTTTTGATGTTTGTATGTAGGTGTTCGTATATGTATATATACCAGTTTATGAGTGCTTGTATATATGTGTTTGTATGCACGGTTTATATGTGTGTATATATATACAATGTGTATGTGTATGTATATACGGTGGGTGTGTGTATACAATATGTTTCTGTATGTGTAGGTGTTTGTGTGTGTATATTATATAAAGTATGTGTGCGTGTCTATATGATGCGTTTGTGGGTATATGTATATTGTGTCGGCGTGTATGTATATATATTGTGTCTGTGTGTATATATATATATTGTGTGCGTACGTATGGATTTTTGTTTATATATATATATATATATAGTGTATATATGTGTGTAAATATCGTGTGGTTGTGTGTGTATATTTTATATGTGTTTATATATATATATGTGTGTGTACGCCTATGGGTAGATGTGTATATATATACATGAGTTTATGTGTTTATATATGTATAGATGGGTATAATGGTTTGGAGATGAATATGTGTATGATATTATCATATATGTTTATATGTGTATGTGAACCTTTGAATATGGACTTGACTTGATATTATGTTTGAATACCCATTTGACCCATTCTTATGTTTGATTTGTTGGGATTGGATCGGGCTTGACCCTACTTGGGCCGGAGGACATATTTAGAAGATTTGAACCGGATTTGAACAATGGACCCCCATGAGCAATGTTTGATTTTTGTATATCATATTTTTGTTATTGTTAAGTTTATTATTTGTCATGTATATCCTTGTAAAATGTAAACCTTTGTAATAGTGTAGTGAAAAATAGTGAAAATGCATACATAAATATCTTAGGGTGCTAGAAGCATATAGACATTAGGAAATGATTTTGTGAATGATGATTGCATTAGAATGTGTGCTTGGAACTTTGAATTCTCATATTATGCCATGATGCTTAGATGTATGTTAGGTCATGTCCGAATGCCATGAAAATAAATGCAATACATTAGTTTTCGGACTAATCCAAGCCGTCTCACCTTAATCAACACACCAATATCAAATTATGGAATCCTTATGTTTTGTTTAAATACCAAGGAGGCTTCAAGATATTGGGGTTCCATTGGCATTCATTCAAAACATTTGAATTTCCTGATCCGGAAAGCAAATATGTTTTTAGGGATTGAGAGAATTTATTTAAGGACTCAAAGGTGGGTTTAAAGATATTTGACCCATTCAATGAGCCTTAAATGGATTATTTCTTTTCTCATAAAGAACGTAATTGTAAGTAAGACTTGAATTGAACCTTTTTCATTGATTGTGAGCCTTTTTGGTGCAACAACCAAGTTCCCAAAAACCTCATTTTTCAGAACATCAAAACCCACTTCGATATGGATTTTTAATCCAAGACCAAGTAAAACATTTTTTACCAAGCCGGGAATGGCCATAGTGATCCCGTGCACCCTTTTTTATCAAAAACCACTTCAAGTGGAATCTTTTATTAATCATTTTTGGCCAAGTCGGGAATGGCCATTAGTGATCCAGTGCATCATTTTTTTTTTATCAAAAACCACTTCAAGTGGAATCTTTTATTAAACATTTTTTGACAAGCCGGGAATGGCCATAGTGGTCCCGTGCACCTTTTTTTTTTTTATCAAAAACCACTTCATGTGGAATTTTTCGTCAAACATTTTTCGCCAAGCCGAGAATAGCCATAGTGATCCCGTGCACCTTTTTTTATCAAAACGCACTTCAAGTGGGATTTTTCGTCAAACATTTTTGGCCAAGTCAGGAATGGCCATAGTGATCCCGTGCACCCTTTTTTTTATCAAAAACAATTCCAAGTGGAATTTTTCATCCATTTCCATCAAAACCCATTAAAATGGAATTTTCAAAATCAAATCTTGGTCTAACATTAATGGAACATTTCCACCCATTTGATAATACATGATTTTCCGGGCATATGGAAAACTCATTAAAACATTTGGGACATTCAATCATTCCTCAAAACAAAGTGGAGCCAAATAGGAAAACATTTTTGAAGGTAACCGTTTTCGGGAGTTGTGGGGTGCCTAAGACCTTCCCCATGCTCAATAGACCCCCTTACCCACTTTTCTCGTAGACTAAAATGGATGTCCAATTGCATCCTAAAAATCAATTGGTGGCGACTTCATTGTTTTTCATGCCGGTTGCTTCAGTATACTGTGACACTGTTATCTCAGGTGTCTACACCAAATCAAGATACTGTTTGGCCTTATCAGCCTGGAAAGACCGTGGCATGAATCGCTACATGAATAGTCGCTCAGAGGACACTCAAGTCAAATCATTCTTCCTTTGATCCAAGGAATCCCACCACTCGAAAGCTGTCCCCCTCACATAATATAAGATCAGCATCATCCTTCTATTGTCTGGTATAGCCAAGATATCCAATCGCCTGCTCATCTGACGCAACCACTCTCCTGCCTCATATCTCGCCCCCTCTCCAGGAAACTCTAGGGGGTTGGTTTTACGTAGCTGCTCCATCTCATATAACTCTCGTCCCAGTCTCAGCATAGCTCTATCCTCAATACCAGCACCTGAAATCTGCCCCTCACTGTGGCTCCCTGGTGCTCTAGCCATCTGAGTCTGTACCACCTGAGCTAGTGACCTCACTATCTCCACAATGTCTCCCATAGATGCTGGTGGCTGCTCAATAGTAGGAAGGGCCACCTGCACTCCTAGGGTCTCCTGCACCTGCCCTAGTGGAACAACCGTGGTCCTCTTTTGCTGACCACTTCCAGCATGTGGCTCGTCCTGTACAATCCCCTCCTCCTGTGTCCCTGTATCAGAATCAGGAACCAACTCCTGTGTACTGGAAGTACGCCTAGTAGTACGTGTAGTCCTGCTACCTCGGCCCTTAACTCGGCCTCTCAGTCTCCCTCGCCTGCCCTCGACACTAGGGGCTTCCGCAGCACGAGAAGTTTATGGAGAAAGAATACATACTGAATCAGTGGATGACGCAGATGTCAACACTCAGAATGTTGCTACTGTAGTTGCTGTAGATGCATGGAGGCGCTCAGATTATCTGTGCAAAAACACCATCCTCAATGGTCTGACCAACAATCTGTACGGTGCATATAGTACTTTCCCCACTTCTATGGCACTTTGGGAGGCTTTAGAGAAGAAGTATCAAATAGAGGATGCTGCATCGAAGAAATTCGTGGTGGGGCATGTAACGCCCCGACCCGTAATGCATTATTTTTGGTATCATCTTAATCAATCTCCTAATTAATTCAATCCTTAAGTCACCGAAAATTTCGACAGCACCTCCCCTATTACGGAGGATGCTAACCTGGAGTCAATGCATAGCAAATATCAAAATTACATTCCCAATCCTAGGCAGGGCCTCAGGCCATCTAACAATTCACATGACAAATAAATTCTCCAATCTAAGCAGGGCCTTAGGCCATCTAACAAATCATATCATCAATAAATTCTCAAATCTAAGCAGGACCTCATGCCACCTAACAAATCATATCATCAATAAATTCTCAAATCTAACCAGGGCCTTAGGCCACCTAACAATCACATATAAATTTCCACACACACTAACATGTATAATCAAACAACCAATGTAAAGAGCAATCCTGCATGGATAATCAATTATCAGGACAGGAAGTCCACAAACCCGGTTCTGGAGTCCTGATCACACGGAGCACCCTCCCAACCGTCCATCCAACCATCGAATTGAGGTATCACACAACATGTCTCAAACAAGAAAAACAAGTATGACAAAATACTAGTAACATAATCAAATTCTAGAAGCATCTAGTCCTATTACTCTCCAGGGGCCTATCCATGTCACGCACGCTTCTCCTGATCCGTAACCCTGGTACCGGAACTAGACTCACCTGCGAGGAGGGAATAAGGAAAAGGAAAAGGGTGAGTGAAAGGCCCAATAGGGAATAATAAAGAGTAAGTGAATAATATAAGGCTGAAATAATAAAGAAAGGCACAAATGCAACAATACGAAGCTAACATCATGTATACCAACACAAGTAGATAACCACACCATACGAGATCCTAACTTGGCCCACCGACATCGCTATACATATCGGGATCCTAAACAGCCCAACGACATCATCGCATGGTGCTTCGAGCACATATGAAATCCTCACTCGGCCCACCGACATTCCCATACTCATAGGAACCCTGAACGGCCCACTGGCATTCCACATTTCACATCACTCAAACCTAGGAGATATACGGATCCATACCCGACATCTACCATGCAACTACAATGTGTGTCCAACATGGCGATGCAATAGGATATACATACAATGTCACGCCCCTCTCTCCTAAGGTATACCGAAATGTACCTATTCCCACAAAAACATGACCGGCAGGGGACCCCATCCCCCGAACCAAGCCTTGATCCAATATATAAACCTAATAAAGTATATAAAATGAAAACAACTCCTGAAACATATAAGGAAACAGTCTCTTCAAAATACCGTACATACACCCACCAAAACCATCGGAGTATTTATACAACAGAGGAAATAAGAAGACATATCTACCCGACATCAAACTGAGTAAATACGTAACATATACAAAATACAAAACGCAAAGTCCTCACACTCGGCTAAAGAAACAGCTCGAGACTGCACACCAGCTCATGCGTCCCGACGCTGACCATAGTCACCTGTATCCAACTCACTTGAAAGGGAAACAAGAAGAGGGGTGAGCCAAGAAGCTCAATAGGGCATAGAGAGGGAACACCAATATCCAGAAATTAGAAATCTAGGAATATGATGCAGAATATGAAGTATAGTAAATATATAATCATCAGTAATCCAATCAAGTAACATGACAGCCGATAAGGCTATTCAACACCATAACCACAAACACTGGTCTCCGATAATCCATACTCCATACTCCATAATCCACCCCTGGGCCCACCCTAATCCTAGTAGGGTGTCTCCCAATCCAGGTTCACACCGAAGTTGGATGAGGATCGGATATCCTGATAACATAGCCTACACCAGAAAACGTCCCCTATGATGCACCTCACCTCAGACGGTCTACAGGTACGTACCCGGTCTATTGTATAATCCATCGTAATCCGATATATTGGGCTCCTATATGGGCCCCCACAATCTACACCATCCACCTCCAATCACCCCACTCCTAAAAACATACCAACAATGATAATCAATAGAGATTATGTATAAAACATACAAACAGGTCATATTTCCACCCCAAAAACCGACAGAACCAAAATATAATAAGAGTCCGTGAAACTGAAATCCTAGAATTACACGCGAGAGACACGAAAACCCCTACCTGGAAATCAAGATGCAAATATCAAGCATGCATCCCCGTCAAACCCCTAACACCGAAAGTCAACCAGCTCGGAATCTCAACTGAAATCACTGTCTACATCGAAAAACACGATATACGAAAATACAGTTAAAATACGTTCGGTCAACTGTCAACAGTGGTAAACCGGGTCAAACAGTGTCAAACCGGGTTAAACCTGGTCAAACCGGGTCAAATGGGTTAAACCGGGTCAACTCGGCCAAACTCGGCCCAAACCCATTCAACACCACAGCAGGCGATCCGACCACCCAAACCTACCAAATCGTACACCAAATTGAAGAGCTCGATGAGATGAACTCATAGGTACCTGAAACAAGCCAAACCGTCGCCGGAATCGGCCGGATCGACCAAAGGAAGTTCATGGTGGCTGGAACTTCAATCCAAGATTTCTCCTAAACAGAAGCTCCGTTCAACCTGATTCAAGTTGGGTTATGCTCGTCTCGTCCATACGCTTCTTTTGGTACCAACCACGACCACCACTGTCGCCGAAATCACGAAATCATCGTTGAACCAGTTTAAGAGAGAGAAAGAGGAGAGAGAAAGTCATGTGAGAGTGAGGGTATATTTGCAATTTTTTATTTTTTAATTATTTTAATTTTTCTTTTATACAATATTTTACTTTCATAAACACACATCTTTCAAAAACACCCCTTAATAAAATGTTCCAATTAAGTTCAAAAATTCATAATAAATCTAAATTAAATCCGATTTAAGTGATTCTCGCGCCAAAAATTTTCTTTTTAAATCCCCCATTTAAGAAAATATTTTCATAGTTTTATCTTGATTTAATTTTTATTCTCCCCAAATCCCAATTCACGATCACCGAGGTTCACTCCACCTCGATCAACGCGTCAAAGTACTATGAACAGTGTGTAATCGGGTCAGGATATTACATACAACCTACATATATATATATACTACATGATGCATGTTCAAGAATAATTCATGCTCAATGGAAGATTGAACAAGTAGGGTATGCAATATAACTCAAATCATACAACGAAGGAATCACAAAGTTGGGTTGCTCTCCCTTAGGTGCAATTAAGGTGAGAACGAATCATAATAAACAATGTGAAAAGATAACGTTCTTAATAGGAGACATATTCAAAGAGAATAGCAAAGGGTGGAATTTCCCTACCTCAAAACGAATTGCAAGTTCTTACCACAACCGTAATGTATACTCCACGTAAATTCACTAACCTATTCAATAAAATAAGCTTCATTAAATTTCTATATTCCTCAACCCATTCAACTCTCACTTTCCATATTCTACAATCCAACCCATTTCTAAATATTCACATTCTACCTTAATTTTTCAAGGTTAAACCATTAAAATTCCATCACAATATTATTTTCATCCTAACCCAATTTTATTAGAACAATTTGAGTCAAAAAATCTTACCTTGAAACTTGTTAGTTTCACCAAATCAAGAAAGCAAAGTCTTCACTTGAATTGGTTCAAGAACCACACTTGAACCTAATAATATAGGAAGGTTAAAGCCTAATTTCAAGTTATTGAGCAAAGAAAACTTCCTTTGAATCAAAATCCCCAAAACCCATTTAACTCCTAACCCTAGAACCAAGAATTTACCTTAATCCTTCTCTTTTCTTGAACCAAATGGAGTGTGGGTGTAGGTTTCAAGCTTGGAGTGCCCTTACCGACTAGAGCTTCGCTAAAAGTCGCCGGAAGTGGAGCTGCCGTGGTGTGGTTTGAGAAGAAGCAACCTCTCTTTTTTTTTTAATTGAATGTTACTCGGGTGAAGGCATCTGCGCCTTCACCCGTTTTACTTTTTTTTTATATTAATATATTTCTTTTCTGGTTTTGTTTTGTTTTGTTTATTTATGTTATTATTATTATTTTTTTTTCCATTATTTTTTGTTCTTTTACTTATTTGACCCTAACTTTCAACTATTCTTTAAATCCTTACAACATTCTAACTTCATCCCACAACTTTTATTATTTTCCACAACTAAGTCTCATTTATTCATTTTATTTTTATTATTCTATATTTTCCTTTCTTTTTTTATTAGGACGGGGTATTACATCCTACCCTCCTTATAAAAATTTCGTCCTCGAAATTTACGTACATACCTAGACTTGCAAATAATATTTCTCCTTCATCTTCGACTCAAGCTCCCAAGTTGCCTCTTCTGTGTCGTGATGCATCCACAAGACTTTAACCAACGGTATCACACTTGATCGTGTGACCTTGTCCTTTCGATCCTAGATCCTCATCGGTTGAAGAGTGTAGCTTCCATCTTCCTCCACTTCCATTGTGGTCCAATCTAAAATATGTGAGGGATCCGACTCATATTTTCATAGCATAGAAACATGAAACACATTATGGACTTTAGTCGATTTTGGTGGAAGTGCCAAACGATAGGCTATCAGTCCAACTAGCTCTAGGATTTCAAAAGGACCCACAAACCGTGGTGCCAACTTCCCTTGCTTGCTGTACCTTTGAATGCCACGTCGTGGACTAACCTTCAAAAATACCTTGTCTCCAACTGCAAATTCCAATGGCCTCCTCCTCTTATCCGCATAGGACTTTTGCCTACTTTGAGCCGTGATCAATCTTTTTCTAATTTTCTCAATTCCGTCTCTCGCTTCATTCACCATTTCAGGTCCCGATACCACTTTCTCTCCAACCTCCGCCCAACACAATGGTGACCTACAAGGCCTCCCATAAAGTGCTTCAAATGGTGCCATCCCAATACTACTCTGGTATGAGTTGTTGTACACAAACTCTGCCAAACCTAGGTATCTCTCCCAATTACCACCAAAATGTATCACACAAGCACGTAACATATCTTCTAAAATTTGGATAGTCCTCTCACTCTGCCCATCACTCTGTGGGTGATACGGCGTAGTGAAATCTAGCTGTGTCCCTAAAGCCTCCTGCAAACTGCCCCAAAATCTACCCGTGAATCGTAGGTCTCGATCCGACATAATGGATAGTGGCACTCTATGGAGTCACACTATCTCCTGCATGTACAATGCGCTCAATGACTCTAAGGTGTCCGTCTTGTTCACTAGTAGGAAATGAGCTGATTTGGTCAATCTATCGACTACCACCAAAACGTTATCATTTTGCTTAGGTGTCATCGTCAATGCTGGCACAAAGTCCATAGTAATCATCTCCCATTTCCATTGTGCCACCGGCAGGGGTTGTAGCAAAGCCGTCGGCCTTTGAATTAGGAAGAGCCATGTTAATTGAGTACGACTTGCCAAAATCTTTTTGGCCCGAGGCAACAATGCTTGTAATATTTCAAATAGATTGACCATTAGAAAAATATTGAATAAGACCCCTTATGAACTTTTTTATGGTAAAAAGCCTATGGTAGATTATTTTAGAGTGTTTGGATCAAAATGTTACATATTAAACACCAAAGATAATCTAGATAAATTTGATGCTAAAAGTGATGTAGGAATTTTTCTTGGCTATTCAACACACTCTAGAGCATATAGGGTATTTAATTCTACATCTAAATGTGTTGAAGAAAGTATACATGTAAAATTCGATGATATAAATTCACTTGATTCCAATGTGCATGAGAAAGATAGGGAAACAGGTTTGGAAGGACTTGAGCTCCCTCAATCATTCTTGGAAGAAGTTACTCAAGAAATACCTCAAGAGGGAAAGGCCACGGATCAAGAAGAAATAATAAACAAAGAAGCATCTCCAAGTGTACAAGAAGATGTCCCAAGTGATGCTAGTGATGAACAACTCATGCATGATGAAGATGATGTCCATAATGATCAAGAAGATCTGAGTTTTCAAAGATACAAGGTCATGCGTTCTCATCCTAAAGAATTAATAATTGGTGACTTGTATGACGGAAGACAACCAAGAGCCAAGAAAGGGTCTCGACGGTCAATTTCTAATTCCTTTAACTCATTTGCTATGTTGTCTTTAATTGAGCCTAAATCTGTGAAAGATGCTTTGTGTGATGATAATTGGGTGATTGTAATGCAAGATGAGTTAAACTAATTTGAAAGAAGTAAGGTTTGGAACCTTGTTCCAAAACTTGAAAATCATTCCATCATAGGCACTAAATGGGTGTTTAGGAATAAGATGGATGAGAATGGTAATGTAACTAGAAATAAAGCTAGGCTAGTTGCCCAAGGATATAGTCAAGAAGAGGGCATAGACTATGATGAAACCTTTGCACCGGTTGCAAGGTCAGAAGCCATTCGGTTACTTTTAGCTTTTGCATGCTTTAGGGGTTTTAAACTTTATCAAATAGATGTCAAAAATGCTTTTTTAAATGGTGTAATTAAAGAAGAGGTATATGTAAAACAACCCTCTGGTTTTGAAAACTCAAAGTACCCAAATCATGTTTACAAACTTGACAAAGCACTTTATGGTTTAAAACAAGCTCCTAGAGCTTGGTATGAAAGGTTATCAAAATTTTTGCTTGAAAATAATTTTTCGTGTGGATCAATAGATAATACTTTGTTTGTGAAATATATAAGTAATGATATTTTGATTGTGCAAGTGTATGTTGATGATATTGTATTTGGCTCCACACTTGAATCCATGCGTAATGAATTTGCAAAGTGTATGCATTCTGAATTTGAAATGAGCATGATGGATGAATTAAATTATTTTCTTGATTTACAAATTAAACAAACTTCCCATGGCATTCATATTAATCAAGCAAAATATACTCGTGATTTGCTTAAAAGATTTGGAATGGATTCATCTAAAAGTTGTGCCACACCTATGTCTATGGGAAACAAGTTAGAATCCGATCTTGATGGCAATGATGTAGATCAAAAATTGTATAGATCAATGATAGGTTCACTTTTATACTTGACTGCATCTAGGCCAGACATCATGTTTAGTGTTTGCATGTGTGCTAGGTATCAATCCAACCCTAAGCAAACACATTTAAGGTTGTGAAAAGAATTCTTAGGTACTTGAAAGATACATCATCACTAGGGTTATGGTATCCTAAGAACTCAAAATTTGATCTTCTTGCGTAAAAGTGATGCGGATTATGGTGGTTGTAGAATCGATAGAAAGAGTACTAGTGGCATATGTAAACTCTTAGGTAATATGCTCATATCATGGTTTTCAAAGAAACAAACTAGTGTAGCATTGTCCACTACCGAGGCTGAGTATATGGCCATAGGTAGTTGTTGTGCCCAATTGTTATGGATCAAGCAACAATTGCTTGATTTTAATATGGACTTTGACCACATTCCAATTTATTGTGATAATATTAGTGCTATACAATTGACAAAAAATCCCGTTTACTATGGTAAAGTCAAGCATATAGATATTAGACATCATTTTATAAGAGATCATGTGCATAAGGGTGATATTGTACTTGAACATGTTGAAAGTGAATTTAATTTGGCTGATTTCTTTACCAAACCCTTGCCTAAGGATAGATTTAATACTCTTAGGGATGCATTAGGCATGAAAGAAGCTCCTTAGTTGATTAAATAAGAAGTATTTGTGCAGTTTCATTAATGTATGAATCATATGCATAATTTAGGGAGAATATATACAACAATACCCTTTTTGGGTTAATTAGGAGAGATTGAAAAATGGTTATTCATCTCAAGTATTTATATAAAATCATTTGTATGTATATGTGCATTCGAGGCCCAAAAACTTTACCCCTTTTCTACTTCCTTTTTGATTGATCACAAAAAGGGGGAGAAATTTGATGATGTAGAAAGTGCATTAGTTGCATTAGTGCATAAGTTAAGGGGGAGCTTAGTGCCCTAAAGGCTTAGTGCTCAAACTTTAAATTCTAAAATTTATATGCATTAGTACATTTCATACATTCAAGTTTGGTATCAAATTCAATTGATATCAAATAGGTTTCTACATGCTAGGTTTTGTAATCATCAAAAAGGGGGAGATTGTTGGACCAAAGGTCCTACATTTTAATTTTGATGATCCAATATTATTGTGCTATTTGATTACATGCACTATGTGATGAATTTAAGATTGAATTTGAAATTCGTTTTTATTGATAAGGTTTAAACATACTTGTGAACTCACTGATCATTTTTATATCAAATGAATTCGGATTAAGCTGAAATTTAGTAGAGACATTATTTACATCATAATAAACATTTTTTCTTGAAGACATGATTAAGAAATTCTGACTTTTTCTTGCTCAAAGTCGTTGCCCAAGTATCTGTCCGAAATGGCTGCGCAATGTTATTATCCGATTGATTTATGTGACTTATTATATGACTATATGCTATTTATTTGAGCTGGAAACTTACACCCACATTAGTCTATATATGTTATGATATTATATGCTTATATTTTAATTATTTAACCTCAATTAACTTATGGTTCAAGCATGAAACTCAAATGAGTTTACAAGCAAATTTTCAGGGAAGTTGAGAGAGACTTCATCAAGAGTTCAAATATAAAATGTTTCATTACATATGCAAAAGGTTTACTTTCCTTACTTGATATCAGAAATCAATAGAGAAGGACTTCTCATTCATTCAACGGATACCATATGGAGGAATATTCTTTATATGAAGCTGATATCAAGCGTTTATTTTCTGAAATTAAATGCAATTCAAGGCCAGTAAATGAAGGAAATCAAATCAAGGAGTTCTCTTATTGACTTACCGAAATCACAAGAAATTTATTGAGAAGATTTTGCAGCTGATTCTTCTATGAATAAAGAAGGGCCAAATTCAAGGAGGTTTCCAAAATTGGAGAGAAGACTTTTCCCATTTGAAGTTGATTATGTTACCATAATTACAAGTGCAATATTCAAAGCTGAATTTACACTTTGACGTGTCAAATTAGTGTGTCTAATTGAGAGAAGATCATGAAGCTTTCTTTTTATACAAGTCAAGAGAAGTTGATTCTGTCACATGTTCCAAAGATATTTGCAAGGCAAAATCTCAGAATTGAAAGAGAAGAATCAAGACATTATTGCCGACTTTATGGATGATTCTCTCAAGAGCTAAAATCATGAGAACATGATTTTTCTTGGCCTATATAAGCAGTTGCTCGGCACAAGAGAAAAGACACAAGAAAGTATTAGAATTATCAAAGCTATTTGCTCTCAATTTCTCACCCAAGCTCATATAATATTCTTCTATCTTGCTTCACCGTTTGCTTAGTGCAAACACAGGTGTGAAGAACTAAATCTTTATTGTTCATCTTCATTGATTGCTATTACAATTCTAGGTGTGAAGAATCTTCTCTTCTTGTGAGCTTTTCTAAACTCAAATCCAATTTTCTATCCGTGAGTCTCACTTTAAAATCTCTTGAGAGTTCCTCCTAGTTTGTTGAGTGCAAACACTGAGTGAGTGAATCAGTTGAGCCTATCTTTGTAAAACCCAAACCAGGTACTATATTTGTGAAATTGTGGAAGAGTTGGGGTAATTTTGAAACCCTTGTGTAAGAGTTTTGTGGAGCTCTTGAAAAGCCACACCTTAGTGGAGGTTGGAAAATCATAGGTGGTGAACCTAGGTAATAGACATAGGAGAAGGGTCTCCGAACTACTATAAATTACTTGTGTGCTCTTTACTTGCTTTATTTTTACAGCTTTCATTAACTCTTCTAATCTAACATAACTTGCTTTATTTTATTTACTTTATATTATTGTTTATTCTGTTCATATTGCTATTGTCCTATAAAATTGCAAGTTAAGTACTTTCTAGTGCTTATCTTGTTAAAAGCTTTGCTTCAATTGGTTCCTATTGTGCAATTTATTCATATTGCTCATATAGGTCCATTTGTGTGCAATTATACTTTTCCATTGATTAAATTGATAGGATTTTGCATCTAGACGCATTATATACTTAAGTTACAATCTAAAGATAAGATTTGATTGGCTTGGAAATAAATTAGGGCAATTGTATTAGTAAGACTCACTTTGTGTGCTTGGTGTGGTGCTTGATTTGTGAAATTGATATAAGGGGATTCCTATTCGGAATTTGGGGACACAATTCACCCCCCCTCTTGTGTAACCTAGGTCCAACAACTTTAAATCATGAACCGGATAGTTTTTCTCATATATCTTCAACAATCTAGAACCATACTCCACTACCCTATCTCTTTGCATCAACACACAACCCAACCCCACTCCGGAAGCATCACAATACACTTGGTATCCTACACTCCTCTCTGGAACCACTAATACCGGTGGAGATGTCAACCTACCCTGCAAATCCTTAAAAGCTTCCTCACACTCAATCGATCACACAAACGGTGTACCTTTCCTCATGAGTTGCATCATAGGTGCGGCCACACGCGAAAAGTCTTGGATAAACCTCCTATAATACCCCGCTAATCCCAAGAAACTCCTAATCTCTGAAACATTCTTAGGTCTCTCCCAATTCAACACGGATTCAACCTTAGAGTTATCTACCGCAATGCCCTCTTGCTTAATCACATGACCTAGGAATTTAACCTCCGCAGCCCAAAACTCACATTTACTCAACTTAGTATATAATTGATTCTCCCTTAACGTTTGCAACACTAACCTCAAGTGTTTCTCATGCTCCTCTATCATCGGAGAATAAATCAAAATATCATCAATGAACACAACCATAAATCTATCCAAAAATGGGCGAAGGACCCTTTGCATCAAATCCATAAACACCGTCGGAGCATTTGTCAACCCAAATGGCATCACTAAAAATTCTTAATGCCCATATCATGTCCTGAATGCCGTCTTTGAAATATCCTCATTTCTAATCCTCAATTGGTGATACCCCGAACGTAAGTCAATCTTAGAGAAATACCTAGCACCTCTCAACTGATCAAACAAATCATTTATCCGTGGCAATGGATACTTGTTCTTTACCGTAACCTTGTTTAATTGTCGATAGTCTATACACATCCTCAATGAGCCATCTTTCTTCTTTACGAACAATACTGGTGCTCCCCACGGGGACACACTCGGTCTAATAAACCCCAAGTCTTGTAACTCTTCCAATTGAGTCATCAACTCCTTCAATTCTGCCAGAGCCATTCGATATGGTGGAATCGAAATTGGCTTAACATTTGGATGCAAATCAGTGGTAAAGTCAATCTCCCTATTCGGTGGTAATCCGAGTAATTCAACCGGAAATACATCCACGTACTCTTCTACCACACGTGTTGAATTAGTTACGTCACCCCTAGGTACTGATGTAATCAAACTCGTGATCCTACAATTTTGATATGAAGGGTTATCCATGAAGTGAGGACATGGGACCCCCTTTGATCCATGTAACTGTATCTCCCCTCCTTCCGGTACATTAAGAGTGACCTTCCTCTCCCAAAAGTCCATCAACGCATGATGCTTCGTTAACCAATTCACTCCAAGGATTGCATCAAAATCCTTGAAGTCTAATACATACAAATCAGCCTTTAAGCTATACTACCAAGCCGACACACACAATCAAGAACTATACCCTCCAATGAGGTGAAATGCCCAAAAGGGGTGTCTACCGTAAACATTCACCTCATTGGAGAGATTTTCAAACTCAATGCAAGTGCAAGGGACGCAGAAATGAATGATGTCGTAGCTCCTGAATCAAATAACATCTTTGCCCAACAATTTGAAATGAGAAAGGTACCTCCAATGAAGTTAGGATGCTCAGGTGCCTCCTGGTGTCCTAATGCAAATGATCTCCCATCAGTCAATGATGTTTGCTGCTTAGCCCCACCTCGCCCCTACCCTCCTGACGAAACAGTAAAAGGAAGAGCTGGAGTAGGAGCTGGTGGTGGTAAATCTGGTGCCTGGGACTGCTCTGAAGCTCTGCCACCCTGTGGACACTCATGCTTCCTATGACCGATCATACCACACCCATAACACTTTACTCTCATGGTGGTGTATTGATTCTTCTTATGGCCCTCCCGACCGCATTTGAAACACACAATCTTGCCATTCCTTGGCCCTGAACCTTTGGCTTGATCAACCTTCTAGCCCCTCAAGCCCTGAAACTCAGTCCTCAATTTCTTCTGGCTACCTTCTCCACTGCCACTAGCTGTTGAAGCTTTACGACCTTTCTGCACATCCCAGTACTGGCAGGAGTTGCGCTCTCCTCGCTCTAGCTCTAGGGCCATATCCACCGTCTCATCATAAGTCCGCAACCTAGAAGTAATCACCATCCTGCAGATGCTCGAAAGTAAACCGTCTCGGTATTTCTCAGCTTTGCTCTCATCATCTGGAGCATTCTTCTTCCCATACTTGTACAACTTCTCATACTTCTTGGTATATGTAGTAACCGGTTTTCGTACGGCCAAAAATATTAATAAAAGAAAAAATAAAGATATGAAATCCAAAAAAAAAATTAAAGGAAGAAAAATGAAGTCCAAACTCGTTGTTTTGCTTAAAAGCCCGTGGACTCATAAACTCAAAATTTAAGGCTCAATTCCTAAGTTTTGACCCAATTGCAAAAAACAAAACCCTAGAAATTATCTAGAGAATGAAAAAATAAATAAATTAAATGGAAAATTAGAAAATGAAAAAGACCAAAAAGGGTAGTCATCTTGGTTAAAAGGAGAGAAAAAGTAGGGGCAAAAATGAAAATTGAAAGAGCTAGGGTTTTAGTTGGAAGATGGTTGCACAATATAAAGAGCACACCATAGGGTTTTAGAGGTGAAAAAAAAGAGGGAGGAAAAGGCAGCCGCACAACACAAACAAAAGGGAGAGAAAAAAGAAATTAGAGACAAAGAAAAAGAGAGAAAATCGGGGAGGAAAATCGCTGGAGAAGAAGAACCAGAGGAGGGAAATTGGGAAACCAGAGAGGAATCGAGAGAAATCAAAACCAGGAAGTAGGGAGTAGCCGTTGGAGAGAAGAACAGAAGGGAAAGAAGGAGATATCGCTCCAATTGTTCATCCTCCTTTGCTGTTTTTGTTCTCGGAAGGTAACCTATACACACTTCTATCATTCTTTGCTTCAATCTCTCTGATTCCATTTTTTGGTGCTATTCCTGCACTTTCTTTGGTCCTATCTCTTTGGCTCTATTTCCCCGAGACATATCTAGTTCTGGTTTTCATGGTTTGACTACCTTTTGTTCATTATATGGAAACTTGGTTTTGATATTTGATTTCCATGATTCAGACCTTTATTTGTTCACTGTGAAAATATCTGGGTTTTGATACATGTGTTTGTATATGTATATATGCTGGGTTTTGCTGCTTGCATATATGTGTTCGTATATGTATATACACCAGCTTTTTGTTCGTTCACTGTGATAATAACTGGGTTTTGATACATGTGTTTGTATATATATATATGCTGGGTTTTGATGTTTGTATATATGTGTATGAATATGTATCTATGTTGGGTTTTGATGTTTGTATTTATGTGTATGTATGTGTATACATGCTGGGTTTTGATGTTTGTATGTAGGTGTTCGTATATGTATATATACCGGTTTATGAGTGCTTGTATATATGTGTTTGTATGCACGGTTTATATGTGTGTGTATATATACAGTGTGTATATGTGTATGTATATACGGTGGGTGTGTGTATACAGTATGTTTCTGTATGTGTAGGTTTTTGTGTGTGTATATTATATAAAGTATGTGTGCGTGTCTATATGATGCGTTTGTGGGTATATGTATATTGTGTCGGCGTGTATGTATATATATATTGTGTTTGTATATATATATATATTGTGTGTGTACGTATGGATTCGTGTTTGTATATATATATATAGTGTATATATGTGTGTAAATATCATGTGGTTGTGTGTATATTTTATGTGTTTATATATATATATATATATCTGTGTGTGTACGCCTATGGGTAGATGTGTATATATATACACATGAGTTTATGTGTTTATATATGTATAGGTGGGTATACATGGTTTGTAGATGAATATGTGTATGATATTATCATATATGTTTATGTGTGTATGTGAACCTTTGAATATGGACTTGACTTGATATTATGTTTGAATACCCATTTGACCCATTCTTATGTTTGATTTGTCATGTATATCCTTGTAAAATGTAACCCCTTGTAATAGTGTAGTGAAAAATAGTGAAAATGCATACATAAATATTTTAGGGTGCTAGAAGCATATAGACATTAGGAAATGATTTTGTGAATGATGATTGCATTAGAATATGTGCTTAGCACTTTGAATTCTCATATTATGCCATGATGCTTAGATATATGTTAGACCATGTCTGAATGCCATGAAAATAAATGCAATACCTTAGTTTTAGGACTAATCCAAGCCGTCTCACCTTAATAAACACACCAATATCAAATTATGGAATCCTTATGTTTTGTTTAAATACCAATGAGCCTTCAAGATATTGGGGTTCCATTGGCATTCATTCAAAACATTTGGATTTCGTGGATCCGGAAAGCAAATATGTTTTTAGAGATTAGGAGAATTTATTTAAGGACTCAAAAGTGGGTTTAAAGATATTTGACCCATTCAATGAGTCTTAAATGGATTCTTTCTTTTCTCATAAAGAACGTAATTGTAAGTAAGGCTTGAATTGAACCTTTTTCATTGATTGTTGGCCTTTTTGGTGCATCAACCAAGTTCCCAAAAACCTCATTTTTCAAAACATCAAAACCCACTCCGATATGGATTTTTCATCCAAGACCAAGTAAGACATTTTTGGCCAAGCCGGGAATGGCCATAGTGATCCTGTGCACCATTTTTTTTATCAAAAACCGCTTCAAGTGGAATCTTTAATTAAACATTTTTGGTCAATCCAGGAATGGCCATAGTGATCCCATGCACCCTTTTTTATCAAAAACCACTTCAAGTGGAATCTTATATTAAACATTTTTGGCCAAGCCGAGAATGGCCATAGTGATCCCGTGTACCTTTTTTTTTATCAAAAACCACTTCAAGTGGAATTTTTCGTCAAACATTTTTGGCCAAGCCGGGAATGGCCATAGTGATTTCGTGCACCTTTTTTATCAGAACTCACTTCAAGTGGGATTTTTCGTCAAACATCTTTGGCCAAGCCGGGAATGGCTATTGTGATCCCGTGCATCCATTTTTTTATCAAAAACAATTCCAAGTGGAATTTTTCATCCATTTCCAACAAAATCCATTAAAATGGGATTTTGAAAATCAAATCTTGGTCTAACATTAATGGAACATTTCCACCCATTTGATAATACATGATTTTCTGGGCATATGGAAAACTCATTAAAACATTTGGGACATTCAGTCATTCCTCAAAACAAAGTGGAGCCAAATAGGAAAACATTTTTGAAGGTAACCATTTTCGAAAGTTGTGAGGTGCCTAACACCTTTCCCCATGCTCAATAGACTCCCCAACCCACTTCTCTCGTCGACCAAAATGGATGTCCAATTGCATCCTAAAAATCAATTGGTGGTGACTTCATTGTTTTTCATGCCGATTGCTTCAGCTGGCGACTTCACTGGGGAACTTGGTTATTGTACCAAAGGGGTCGGGCCTTGTTGTCTTGGTGTTTTCCTATTTTGGTTCATTTGTTTATTTTGTTGTACATTTTTCTCTCAACATTTTGAGGAATCTAATGTGTTTGTTCATGATTATAGATAAAATAATAGGTTTTTGGTTTCATAAAATTTGAGTGTTTGTTGGGGATATGGTATGATTTCCCCGCACACACATCACTATTCATAGGCACACAAATGGCCCATAAAAACCGGGTCCTACTAGTGATTAGTGAGGGTTGATCTTTGCTTTTGATGGATTTTGTCCTCACGTAAGCAAGGAAAGACATCCTCCTGGATTGACGTCCCTTCAAGATATTGGGGGATGGGCTCCACTTCCAGATATGGGGTGTGAGCTAACCTGATCCAGTGGCCTCTTACGTAGCCGCGTTATAGTTAGATATGCCACCCATATGCACATTAGATAACCCCTAGATCTGGTTCGAGACCCTCAGAAGTTTGTAGGAGTTTGACCTTATTTCAGGAACAATGGGGAACTCTCCTATCCTTGACTCTATTTATTTTCCTGTACCTTTGTTCTTCATTTACATATATATACATTCATCAAACCACACATGTACATCTTTTATACACTTGCCATGTATATGTTAGCCTAGGTTATGATATTTGTACACTTGCTAATTATTCATACATATCCATATATACTTGTACATCTGTTAATCATCCATACATGTTCATATATACTTGTACACTTGCTAATTATCCATACTTATCCATATATACTTGTACATTTGTTAATCATCCATACATGTTCATATATACTTGTACACTTGTTAATTATCCATACATGTCCATATATACTTGCAGGAAACAGGGGAGCATAGTCAGAATCAAGATATAGCTGAACTGAAAGAGCAGATGGCCCTATTAATGAAGAATATGACGTTGCTAATGAAGGGAAAAGGAGTAGTTGGAAATTATGAAACACCCGAGGTTCCTGAAAGTCATCTGCACCAAGAAGTGCCAATTTACCCACCCGGGTTCACTCCTGTACGTAACCAATCTTTGCCTATTTTGCACCAGTATCAATATGTTTCTCAACAGGCAACGACTCAGAACCTGACATACATTCATCAAGTTGAGCCTCATGTGTAGGACAATCCCTTCCCAATCAGTGTCGATACCACGGGAACTTTTACTGGCAGGGTAGTAACTGAGGGAGTTTGAAACGAAGAAAGTAGCTCAATGGATGCGATTAACAAGTCGGAGAAACGATTAAGGGCTATGGAAGGTTTCAATGCTTCAGGAATGCTGAACCCAGCGAATTTGTGTCTCGTGAAGAATTTGAATATTCCGAATGATTTTGTACTACCAAAATTTAGCATGTTTGATGGCACTGGAGTTCCGCTGGATCATTTAACGATGTATTATCGACGCATGCGGCCATATGCAGGTGATGAGAAAGTGTTGGTGCATTATTTCCAAGATAGTCTAACTAGGGCAGCTCAAAGTTGGTTCAATACCCTTAATCCTTCGTCAGTATCTTCGTGGGAGGATTTAGCTGAAATGTTTATGAAGCAATATAAGCACAATGAAGAGAATATTCCTACCATTTATGATCTGCAGAATATAGTAATGAAGAATGGAGAAAGTTTCAGGGAGTTTGCTCATCGATGGAGAGATTTGGTAGCTCAGATAATTCCACCACTTTCAGAAAAAGATTTGTTGAATGCTGTTATTGACGCTCTCCAAGAGCCTTATACTTCCAATTTGGCAGGAGGCGGTCATAGTAACCTAGCTGATATGATACAAGCAGGAGAGCGAGTTGAACGTTGTATGAAGAGAGGTAACACTATCCCACCCTTGACAAACCAGATCCAACTAAAGGAAGTAAAGGCAAGAAGACTGAAGTTTATTTTGTGAATTTTGATTCAAATCCTGTTGTTTATGGTGCACCTACTTCAGACTACCGCCCTAGAAGCAATGCCCCAAGGATGTCAAACCCATGAGCCTACTATAACCATAACCACACCCAAAATCCTTATCCACCCCGATTCAACGCACCGCTACCCAATCAATACCCGCAAAACCCAAACACTTACCAAAACCTTCAAAACCCAAACACTTACCAGAACTTTTAGAACCCAAATATCTACCAAAACCCTCATCCAAATTTCCAAAATCCAAGACCCGGAAGGCCAGTGGAACGTTTTGACCCTATACCTATGACATATGTGGAGTGTTTCACTAAGCTACAAGCCCAAGGGGCCGTAGTACTAATACCAGGAAGAGTTCACCAGCCTCCATATCCTCCCTAGTATGATCCAAATTCTACATGTCTTTACCGTGGGGGCGCACTCAGACATTCAACAGAAGCATGTTTGTCTTTCAAGAGGTTAATTGAGGGGATGATTGAAGCGAAATGGCTCAACTTGGATGTTGTGCAGAAGCCAAATGTTAACAACAATTCGCTACCAAACCATGGAAATGAAGGTGTGAATTGTGTCAGTGAGTCTCGTGTCATCAAGAGATGGGTATCAGAGATTACGATCCCATTGAGCCAGTTATTTGACATATTAAAGGAGTAGGGGATGATTGAAATGATGAGTTCGTTTCTCCAAAGTAATCAACCCGATACAACTAAGATTTGCAAATTTCACAGTGGAATGGAAGGTCATACTATTGAAGAATGCAATGATTTTCAGGAGAACGTACAAGAGTTGATGGATTTGAGGAGAATTATTGTTAAAGAAGGAGAAAGTCGAGAGGGCCATGTCAATGTCCTAGGAGGTTACTACCCCAGGGATCAAGGCCGAATTGTGTGAAACCTTATGTTTTGCATTACTCTATAAAGGACAAGCCAGTGACTGTGACCCCAAGGATAGATCCTTTATACAAGAATGACAAGGATGTGCCATGGAATTACGAGGTTAGAGTTAGGGGAAAGCAAGGAGAAATGGTAGATAATATTTCTGGTGTTAGTGGAGTTACCCGGAGTGGGAGATGTTACACGAGAAATGAGCCAGAAGGGAATCCGGTAGTGGATCTTAAAGCTGAACACAAAAGAAAAGGGAAAGCAATACTTGAAGTTGAAGGGTCAGAATCTATTCCAGAAGAAGATTTTTTTGTACGCCCAGAAGAGAAAAAGAAGTTTGTTACTGATGTGGAAGTTCAAGAGTTCTTGAAAATTATTCGGCAGAGTGAGTACGTGATAGGGGATCAATTGAAGAAAACCCCTACAAAGATTTAGATCTTGGAGTTCATGATGAGTTCTAAACCGCATCGACAAGTCTTGATGAGAATATTAAACCAGGCATATGTATCAGATAAGATTACTATAGATTCCTTTAATGGCATTATGGGAAATGTGTTGGCTTCCCATTTGTTGTCCTTTACTGAAGATGATATTCCCCCTGAAGGAATGGGGCATAACAAAGCTTTGGACATTGCAGCCATGTGTCATGGAAAGGAGCTAGCAAGTATCTTGGTGGATAATGGGTCATCACTCAATATTTTACCAAAAGAGACTTTTAAGAAGCTATCGATTGACAAATCATATTTAAGACAAGTGTCGATGGTGGCGAGGGCAATCGACATAACTCGTAGAGAGATTATGGGAGAAATTGAAATACCTTTATAAGTTACAAGTGTAACTTTCAATGTACCTTTTGTGGTAATGGATATTTCACCATCCTACAGTTGCCTATTGGCACGACCTTGGATTCACACTGCAGGAGCCGTTCCCTCATCGTTGCACCAGATGCTCAAGTTTGCTCATGATGGAAGGGTTTATATAATAAAAGGCCAGTCAGAATGGATGGTTGCCAGTTTATCCAATAATTCTCCTATTGACGCTCCGATGGAGGGGATTGAGAGTTTATTCCAATCTTTTGAAATTGCTAGTGCTAGCTATGTAAAGGAAGGACTTTCCCCCTAAAGCCACAAATATCCAAGGTTACGAAGAATGTAGCAAAATTCATGTTGACAAAGGGGTTTCGCCCGGGAGAAGGACTTGGTAGGAATCGGCAGGGGATTAAGAAGCCAGTTGAAATGGTGAAACATTCATAACATTGGGGTTTGGGTTATAAGCCAACTAGGGTTGACAGGAACAGTGCACAAGCAGAAAAACAGGCGAAGAGGTTTGCTCTTTTGGAAGGAAAGGAGCTGGAAGTTGAAAAGAAACCGATTCTCTGGCTTTATGACAGTTTTGTGTATGGAGGGATGCAGAACAAGATAAGTTTGGTTGATACTGGGGCAGTTTTTGGAAAATTGCCATTTGAAAACTCAACTGATGTAACTGGGGCAATGTTGGCAAATATATGTGATCAGTTTGAAGAGTTCCAAGTTGATGTGGTGGAAGAGGAACAAAGTTCGGCTACTAGACCTTGCTTCGTCATCTCGCGTCCTTCAAATTTCAAACTTGGCAACTGGACCAGTCTGGAGCTCCCAATATCTCTCAAGAACCTACAAGAGTAATCCCGAGTGCACTACCATCGTGGGCCCAGCTCACGACCTTCGTTTGGGTCTTTCGTAATGAGCATGCTTTACTTTGCTTTCAATAAATTTTATAGTATGGCGATTGCATGTTCTATCTTTGTACATACTTCCTTTTTCCATGAAATGAGAGTCTTTTGACAATTATCCATATTCATGTTTCTTCATTCCCATTTGAGTTTTTCTTCTCCATTCTCAAAACCATTTTTATTCATTTCTTTAACAGGATTGAAAATGATGATAACAAAGATGATGAACTTAATGAACCAAATTTTGATGCACCCATTAGCAATGTTGAATTTGACTATGAAATAGAGGAAGAAATTGAGATTTTACCTGAAATGTTGAGACAAGTCAATCAAGAAGAGAAACTAATACAGCCGCACCAAGAGATAACTGAAGTTGTTAATTTGGGAACTGAAACGGAGAAAAAGGAGGTTAAGGTAGGAGCTGCCTTCGAAGGAGAAAACAAGAAGAAATTGATAGATTTATTGCATAATTACCAGGATGTCTTTGAATGGTCTTATCGGGACATGCCCGGTCTTGATACAAGTATTGTTGTTTATAAGTTGCCATTGATTCCAGAATGTACCCCAGTGAAACAAAAGCTGAGGAGATTGAAAGCAGATATGTTTTTGAAAATAAGAGATGAAGTGAAGAAGCAGTTTGATGCTGGTTTTTTAGCAGTGGCTACATACCCAGAATGGGTGGCAAATATTGTACCTGTTCCCAAGAAGGATGGTAAAGTACGGATGTGTGTCGACTATAGAGATCTCAATCATGCAAGCCTGAAGGATAATTTTCCACTTCCCTATATCGATGTTTTAGTGGATAATACAACTAGACATTCAACTTTCTCTTTCATGGATGGATTTTCGAGTTACAATCAAATCAAGATGGCACCAGAGAATCGTGAGAAAATGACTTTTATTACTCTATGGGGAACTTTCTGCTATAAGGTCATGTCATTTGGTCTGAAGAATGTCGGTGCTACTTATCAACGAGCCATGGTCACTTTGTTTCATGACATGATGCATAGAGAAGTGGAAGTATATGTCGATGATATGATAGCAAAATCCAAAGAAGGTGAAGATCATATTGTGAATCTCCAGAAGTTGTTTGATCGATTAAGGAAGCATCAATTGAAGTTGCATCCAGCTAAATGCACATTTGGGGCAACCTCGGGGAAGTTGTTAGGTTTCATTGTAAGCAGGAAAGGAATTGAGGTAAATCCTGATAAAGTGAAGGCGACCTTGAAAAGTCCTCCAGTGTTGATGCCTCTGGTGGCTGGCAGACCGCTTATTCTCTATTTGACTGTCTCAGATAGTTCAATGGGATGTGTTCTCGGACAACATGACTCATCAGGAAGGATAGAGCATGCTAGTTATTACTTAAGCAAGAAGTTTACTAGTTGTGAAGCAAATTATTTGATGTTGGAGAAGACTTGTTGTTCATTGGTTTGGGCTGCACATCGACTTCGACAATATATGCTTTATCATACGACGTGGTTGATTTCCAGGATGGATCCTATCAAGTACATTTTTTAGAAACCTTCTCTTTCAGGGAGGATAGCTACATGGCAGATGTTATTATCAGAATATGATATTTTGTATGTAACACAGAAGGCAATCAAAGGGAGTGCAATAGCAGATTATTTGGTGGATGGAGCGATTGAGGATGCTCAACCAATGGATATGAAATTTCCAAATATTGATGTCATGGTTGTGTCAATGGAAGAGGAGAATCAGAAGGATTTGGCAAAATGGACTATGTTATTCGATGGCGCTTCTAATATCATAGGATGCAAAATTGGTGCAGCATTGATATCACCTGAAGAGGATGTTATACCATTTACAGCTAAGTTGTATTTCGAATGTGCCAACAATGTGGCTGAGTATGAAGCATGTACGATGGGAATTCAAGCTGCTATTGATATGGGGATTAAGAGGCTACAGGTTTATGGTGATTCACAGTTGTTGATTAGGTAATTGAATGACGAATTAAAAACCAAAGATGACAAGCTCATTCCATACTACCAGCATATCAAAAAGTTAGTCAAATTTTTTGATTGGGTTGAGTTTGATAATATCCCAAGGGAAGAAAATCAAATAGCAGACGCTCTGGCAACTTTGGCAACAATGTTTGATGTAGACCCAAAAGGGGAAGTGCAAGTAATTAATATCGAGAAACGAGAAGTTCGAGGTTAGTATTCAAATTTGGAGGGAGAGCCTGATGGTAAACCGTGGTATCATGATATTCAACAGTACACTGAAAAGAAAGAATATCCATCAGGGGCGTCAGAGAATGATAAGCGTACTATCAGAAGATTGGTAGGATCTTTCTTCTTGAGTGAAAATGTTCTTTATAAAAGGAATGATGGGATAGTTTTCTTACGATGTGTTGATGTTGCTGAGGCTAAACAAATTATGGAGGAAATTCACGAAGGAATATGTGTGTAATATCCTGACCTGATTTTTGACACTATTCATAGTATTTTGTCCCGTTGATCGAGGTGGAGTGAACCTCGGTGATTATGAGCCGAGATTTGGGGAGAATAAAAATTAAATTAAGATAAAAATCTGGAAATATTTTTCATAAATGGGGGATTTTAAAAGAAAATTTGTAGGACAAGAATAACCTTAATCAGAGTTAAATTGAATTAGTTATGATTTTTTAAAGTTTAATATGTATATATGTTTTGTAAAGGTACAATGGCATTTCTGTAAAAACCGTAGGGACTACAGTGAACTTTTAAATTAATAAGTTAAATACCCAGCTTTTGTATTATTTGCAAATACACCCTCTTCTCTACACAACTCACTCTCTCTCCTATTTCTCTCTCTTATACACGGGTCCTCCGGCGGTCTACTGTTTTCGGCGATAGTGAGCGACACCACCGGTACCAAAAGGAGCGCACAGTTGGCAGCAACATAACCCAAGTGGAATCACGTCGATCGGAGTTGTGGTTAGGGAGATATCGGAGTTTCAAGTTTCCGGTTACCGTGGGTTTCTTTGGTCGATCCAGCCGATTCCGGTGACGGTTTGGCTTGATTCAGGTATCTATGAGTTCATCTCTTCGAGCTCTTCAATTTGGTGTATGGCTTCGTCGATTTTGGTGGCCGGATCGCCGGTGACACCATTGGGTTGGGTTAACCCGAGTTGACCGAGTCAGGGCGAGTTGACTCGGTTGACTGGTGTTTGACCCGGTTTGACACTATTTGATCCGGTTTGACACTGGTTGACCCGGTTTGACACTGTTTGACCCGGTTTACACTAGTTGACCCGGTTTACACTGTTTGACCCGGTTCGATACTGTTTGACCATTGACTTTGACCGTTGACCGAACGTATTTTCATTGGATTTTCGTGTTTTATGTTTTTCGGTGTAGACGGTGACCCCGATTGAGATTCAGAGCGAGTTGACTTTCGGAGTCATGGGTTAATCAGGGACGCGTGCTTGGTATTGGTATTCCGATTTTCAGGTAGGGGTTTCCTTACTCTTACTTGTGATTCTAGAGTTCCGGTTTCACGGACTCTTATTATATGGTGGTTTCGTCGGTTTCCGGGGGTGGAAATACGGCTTGTTATGTGTTTATTTATATTCCTGGTTGATTATGATTATTGGATTGTTTTTAAGAGTGGGGTGGTTGGAGGTGATTGGAGGTGGTTGATGTAGACTATGGGGCCCATATAGGAGCCCAATTTATTGGATATGGATTTACGATGGATGATATATATATAGACCGGGTACGTACCTGTAGACCGTCTGGGATGAGGTGCATCACAGGGGACGCTCTCTGGTGTAGGCTATGCTATCGGGATATCCGATCCTCATCCAGTTTCGGTGTGAACCTGGACTGGGAGACACACTACGGGGATTAGGGTGGGTCCAGGGGTGGATTATGGATTACGGACTATGACTTATGGATTTTGGAGTGGATTATGGATTTCTGGTGGCCGGGGTTCGTGGTTACAGTGTTATATAGCTTTATCGGCTGCTATATTCCCTGATTGGATTGTCGATGATTGCTTATTTATTGTATTGCTTATTCTGCATCATATTCTTGGATTTCTTGTATTTTTTTTGATATCGGTGTTTTCTTTCTACGCCCTACTGAGCTTTGCAGCTCACCCCTCTTCTTTATTCCCTTTCAGGTGAGTTCGGTACGAGAGAGGGTGGTCAGTGACGGGTTGCGTGAGCTGATGTGTAGCCTCGAGCCGACTATTCTAGCAGGGCGTGGATTTTGGTATTGTATTTTGGGTATATTACACGGTTTGGTATCGAGCGGATATATTTTACGGATCCGCTGTTGTATATTTACTCCGGTGGTTTAGGTGGTTATCATTATTATTATTGTTACATATGTTTATTGGATTTAATTATCGGTATGGGAATTGGTTCGGGGGATGGGGTGTCCCCTGCCGGTCACGTCTCTGTGGGTATAGGTACACTTCGGTATACCTTAGGAGAGAGGGGCGTGACAATGTGGGACTCATTCCAGTGGATATACAATGGCACGGAAGATTATTCGGGCAGGGTATTATTAGTTAACCATGGAGAGGGACTGTATAAGTTATGCAAACAGATGCCATAAGTGTCAGATTTATGCAGACAGAACACATGTTCCCGTTAATCCATTATATGTGTTGACGTCACCATGGCCTTTTTCGATGTGGGGATTAGATGTCATCGGTCCAATTGAGCCGAAAGCTTCTAATGGGCATCGTTTCATTTTGGTTGCTATTGATTATTTTACCAAATGGGTGGAGGCTGCTTCGTATTCTAATGTGACGAGTAGCGTAGTTGTTCGGTTTTTGAGAAAAGAGATTGTTTGTCGATATGGAGTCCCCAAAAGAATTATTACTGATAATGGCACAAATTTCAACAGCAAAATGGTGAAGGATTTTTGTGACCAGTTCAAAATTCATCACCATAATTCGACTCCATACCTTCCGAAGATGAATAGGGTTGTCGAAGCGGCGAATAAGAATATCAAGAAGATCATCGGGAAGATGACAGAGAATTACAAAGATTGGCATGAGAAGATCCCTTTTGCTCTATATGGTTATCGGACATCAATACGCACATCCACCGGGGAGACTCCTTTCTCTTTGGTGTATGGTATGGAAGCGGTCTTGCCTATTGAAGCGGAGATTCCATCCCTTCGAGTAGTTTTGGAGGCGGGTTTGGAAGAATCAGACTGGGCTCGAACGCGATACGAACAGTTGAATTTGATTGAAGAACAAAGATTACGAGCAATTTGTAAAGGGCAATTGTATCAAAGATGATTGATGAAAGCACATAATAAGAAAGTTAGACCTCGCAGTTTCAGGGAGGGAGATTTAGTGTTGAAGATGATCTTGCCACCTCAAAAGGATCACCGAGGGAAGTGGACACCGAATTTTGAGGGACCATATATGGTGAAGAAAGCCTTTGAAGGAGTCTTCTCATGATGGATGGAATCAAAAGATGCAGTCTTCTCATGATGGATGATTGCAGGATGATAGGGGTGATGGTGCTTACAACAATTAACCAAAATCAAATTTTCAAAATGAGAAAAATAAAGAAAATACAATTTTCTTCATGCATTCATACACTCATGGATATTTTCTTGCATAAAATTCAAACAAACATTTTTGGCCAAGCTGGGAATGGCCATAGTGATCCTATGTAGTTTCTTTTCATCAGCCAAGCTGGGAATGGCTATAGTGATCCCATGCACTTTCTTTTCATCAGCCAAGCTGGGAATGGCTATAGTGATCCCATGCACTTTCTTTTCATCAGCCAAGCTAGGAATGGCTACAGTGATCCCATGCACTTTCTTTCCATGTAGGCCAAGCTGGGAATGGCTATAGTGATCCCATGCACTTTCTTTTCATGCAGGCTAACCTGCGAATGGCCATAGTGATCCCATGCAGTTTCTTTTCTTGCTGGCCAAGCTAGGAATGGCCATAATGATCCCACGCATTACCTTTTACAGCTCTTCCGTATGAAAATCGGTCAACTACACCTTTGTTTGCCTTTTATTTCATAAAAGACATACAAAGGGAGGCAGCTGTAGTAACCAGTTTTCATCCAGCCAAAAATATTAATAAAAGAAAAAATAAAGATATGAAATCCAAAATAAAAATTAAAGGAAGAAAAATGAAGTCCAAATTTGTTTCTTTGTTTAAAAGCCCATGGACTCATAAACTCAAAATTTAGGGCCCAATTCCTAAGTTTTTACCCAATTACAAAAAACAAAGCCCTAGAAAATATCTAGAGAATGAAAAAATAAATAAATAAAATGGAAAATTAGAAAATGAAAAAGACCAAAAAGGGTTGTCATCTTGGTTAAAAGGAGAGAAAAAGTTGGGGTAAAAATGAAAATTGAAAGAGCTAGGGTTTTAGTGGGGAGATGGTTGCACAATATAAAGAGCACACCATAGGGTTTTAGAGGTGAAAAAAAAGAGGGAGGAAAAGGCAGCCGCACAACACAAACAAAAGAGAGGAAAAAGAAATTAGAGACAAAGAAAAAGAGAGAAAATCGGGGAGGAAAATCGCTGGAGAAGAAGAACCAGATGAGGGAAATCGGGAAACCAGAGAGGAATCGAGAGAAATCAAAACCATGAAGTATGGAGTAGCCGTTGGAGAGAAGAACAGAAGGGAAAGAGGGAGATATTGCTCCAGTTGTTCATCCTCCTTTGCTGTTTTTGTTCTCGGAAGGTAACATATACACACTTATATCATTCTTTGTTTCAATCTCTCTGATTCCATTTTTTGGTGCTAGTCCTACACTTTCTTTGGTCCTATCTCTTTGGCTCTATTTCCCCGAGACATATCTAGTTCTGGTTTTCATGGTTTGAATGCCTATTTGTTCATTATATGGAAACTTGGTTTTGATATTTGATTTCCATGATTCAGACCTTTATTTGTTCACTGTGATAATATCTGGGTTTTGATACATATATTTGTATGTGTATATATGCTGGGTTTTGCTGCTTGTATATATGTGTTCGTACGTGTATATATACCAGCTTTTTGTTCGTTCACTGTGATAATAACTGGGTTGTGATACATGTGTTTGTATATGTATATATGTTGGGTTTTGATGTTTGTATTTATGTGTATACATGCTGGGTTTTGATGTTTGTATGTAGGTGTTCGTATATGTATATATACCGGTTTATGGGTGCTTGTATATATGTGTTTGTATGCACGGTTTATATGTGTGTATATATATACAGTGTGTATATGTGTATGTATATACGGTGGGTGTGTGTATACAGTATGTTTCTATATGTGAAGTGTTTGTGTGTGAATATTATATAAAGTATGTGTGCGTGTCTATATGATGCGTTTGTGGGTATATGTTTATTGTGTCGGTATGTATATATATATTGTGTCTGTATGTGTGTGTGTGTATATATATATATATATAGAGGGATTCTCAAGTGCGGGATCCCACACTTTATTTAAAGTGCGGGATCCTTCTAACACCATTCATGCATGGGCCCCATCACATGTGGGGACCACACTTACACATAATGACTGGTGTTAGATGGATCCCTTATTTTAAATAAAGTGAGGGATCCCTCACTTTAAAATTTTCATATATATATATATATATATATTGTGTGTGTACATATGGATTTGTGTTTGTATATATATATATATATAGTGTATATATGTGTGTAAATATCGTGTGCTTGTGTGTGTATATTTTATGTGTTTATATATATGTGTGTGTGTACGCCTATGGGTAGATGTGTATATATATACATGAGTTTATGTGTTTATATATGTATAGGTGGGTATACATGGTTTGGAGATGAATATGTGTATGATATTATCATATATGTTTATGTGTGTATGTGAACCTTTGAATATGGACTTGACTTGATATTAACGAGACCATATCAAGAGACCAGCCCACCAAAGCCCAATAACACAACTCCAGCTCAGCAGCTTAGTCTATAATCAATCTTATATCCGTTACTCTCAACGAATAGTTCTTATCCTCATGTACCTCTGCCAGAAGACTTTGTCTTCTTTATGCTTTCTTTGCTTTGTATCTGTGTATATATATACATCTGTAACTATTATTCAGTTTAATGAAAATCGGTTCACACAATCTCTTTTTAGTATCGGAGCTGCCAGACTTCGACGAGTCGACCTCCGCTTTCTCCATTGCTCAACCACAATCTCTTTCTACTTCTGTCATCGTTCCCGTTTCTGGATCTACCATTTCTGTTACTGTTCATGCTATATCGCCAACACAGATTAAGCTCACTGCCACAAATTTCACCTCATGGCGACTTCAATTTCTTGCACTACTTCGCGCATACAACTTGGTTGGGTATGTGGATGGCACTCTCCCTAGTCCTCCAAAACCCATCAAAACTACAACTGATGAAGCAACAAAGACTCTGTTTCATACTTGGGAGAGCCAAGATCGGTTCATTCTCCTTGCATTAGTTGGTTCCATTGATGGAACTACTCTCCCTCTTGTGGGTAATGTCAGTAGCAGTGCTGCAGCCTAGACAAAAATTCATAGTCTCTATGCTAATTCTTCACGCTCACGGGTTTGGCAACTCAAATCCCAAATTTCTCACTCCCAAAAGGGCTCCAAGACTATGGCTGAATTTTTGCAGGAAATCAAACTCTTGGCTGATGAACTTGCTCTTATTGATCATCCCGTCTCCAATGATGATCTGACTTTATACATTCTGGATGGTCTCGGTGAAGAATACACCAGTATTGTGGGTTCTATTAGAACTCGTGAAAATGCTTTCACCTTTGAAGAGCTGCGTGATGTCCTAGTTGCTCAGGAAGGCTATGTTATTCGCCTTTAATATGTTCAAACAACCTCTATAGCCACTGCTAACTATCATCAACGTCAGCCCAGCAACACTTCCTCTCGATCTAGAGGAAGAAATCACAATCAGTCTCGCTCTAACTGGACTGCCAACAGAACTCAACAGAACTGGGGTAGTTCACGACCCCCACATTCTAATTGGAATGGAAGGTCAAGCAGACACGGCCGCGGTCAACCTCGAGTCACTTGTAAACTCTGTGATAAAGTTAGTCACAGGCCAACAAATGCAGGCAGTTTAAGGTTTTCACCAACTATCAAAATCCCTCTGCTCACTATGCATCTTCCATTGCTCCTCCGTCTGTGGCCCACCATGCTCAGCCGTGGCTACTAGACTCAGGCGCCAGTCACAATATAACCCATGATCTCTCTAATCTTTCAATCCACTCTAAATATGATAGCACGGATGAAGTCTGAATTGGCGATGGTACTGGTTTGGATATCACTCACATTGGCATTACTCAAATACCCACACACACACAACCTCTCACTGCTACAAACACTCTATGCGTTCCTTTAATGTATAAAAATCTGCTCTCAGTACATGAAGTTACTAAACAAAATAATGTGTTTATTGAGTTCTTTCCTTTTCACTGTCTTATACAGGATCAAGCTACGGGTCGAACCTTGGCAATGGGCCGCTGCGTTGATGGCATCTATCAACTTGACTCGTCTCCCAGCTCTTGTTTTGCTGCCTCCAGAAGAACTCCCACTGCTACAACCCTCACTACAGATGGGTGGCACCATAGACTTGGTCATCCATCTCACAAACTTTTATCCACTGTTCTTCGTCATCTCGACCTGCCATGTATTAGCACTACTTCTCCTGTACTTTGTACCGCTTGCCAAATCAATAAAATTCATAGACAACCATTTGGTCTCTCGTCTGTGTCTAGCTCTTGTCCCTTGGAAATTATCTACAGTGACGTATGGGGCCCTGCTCCCATGACCTCCATTGATGGCTACAAGTACTACATTATATTTGTTGACCACTTCACTCATTATACATGGTTCTACCCTCTTCATCTCAAATCTGAAGTTAGTACTGTCTTTGTTCAATTCAAGAAATTAGTGGAAAAACATTTCCAACGGCCTATTCGATCACTTTACACTGATAATGGGGGGGAATATATCAAAATCAAATCTTATTTGTCTCAAGAAGGGATTAGTTGGCTTCAATCCCCACCACACAAGCCCCAAGTTATTGCTCTCGCTAAACAAAAACATCGCCACTTAACCGAAACCGCCAAGACTCTACTCACCTCTGCCAACCTTCCCTATTCCTTTTGGACATTTCCTTTCCAAACTGCAGTATACCTTATCAATAGGCTTCCTTTGACTTCAACCTCTCCTCTCAGTCCCTTCGAAAAACTATTCCACAAACCTCCTAATTACCTTAAACTCAAAATTTTTGGATGTCAATGTTTCCCTTGGCTGCAGCCATATACTGCTCACAAGCTTCAACCCCGTTCGAAATCATGCATTTTTGTTGGATATTCCACCTCTCAAAGTTCCTACAAGTGTTATGATCCTCTTACACATCGACTCTATCTCTTGCGCCATGTTCGCTTTCATGAGTTTGTTTTTCCTGGCTACCAAGATCGTGTCCTCTCATCTCACACTAGCACTAACATTGCTCCAAACAATATCCTTTCAACGACTCCTGTGGTTACTATTAATTATCCTTACATGCCCACCAGCATCTCTTCCCACTCTACTCCATCTACTCAACAGTCCTATGACCCATCTTTTTCGGCTCCTCTATCGCAACCTTCCTCCCTCTCCCCCTCATCTGCTCATCTACCCTCTGACCCTGCTCCCATGTCCCCATCTCCGCCACCTGCACTTCTTCTTACCCGGACTATAACCACTCGTTCCATGAATAAAATTTTCAAACCCAAATCTCTTCACCTCACCACCATTCATCCTCTACCCCCAACCAATGAACCCACTTCAGTCAAACAGGCTTTATTAAACTCTCATTGGAAATCAGCTATGCAAAGTGAATTTGATGCTCTACAGAAGCATCGGACGTGGACACTTGTTCCACCATCACCCACAATCAAACCTATTGGGTCTAAGTGGATTTTTCGTATCAAACAGAACCCCGATGGTTCTGTGGCTTGGTACAAAGCCCGGTTAGTGGCTCAAGGCTATGCTCAACGGCTGGGTATTGATTACACCAATACCTTCAGTCCTGTCATAAAACCAGCTACTGTACGTATGGTTCTGTCCATTGTAGTATCGAAACAATGGTCCTTACATCATCTTGATATTAATAATGCATTTCTGCATGGTCACCTACTCGAAATTGTTTACATGAAGCAGCCCTAGGCGTTTGTAAATCCATATACGGGCTTAAGCAAGCCCCTAGAGGGTGGTATACAGCTCTCAGCACCTATCTCCTAACTTTGGGCTTCAAACAATCACTTGCTGATCCTTCTCTCTTTATCTATAAAAATCTTAATCAGGTAATGTATATTCTTGTTTATGTAGATGATCTCATACTCACTAGCTCATGTTCTTCTATGCTATGCAGGGTCACTACTGCTTTGGCTCAAAAGTTTTCACTCAAGGGTCTTGGGGACCTCTCCTATTTTCTTGGTGTTGAAGTCCATCGTACACCTACTAGTCTTTTTCTCTCTCAGCAAAAGTATGTGAGTGATCTGCTCACGCGCATCGATATGGATGGTGCCAAGCATGTCAACACTCCTCTCCCTTCTCACTGTTCCACATCTGCCTCTGATGGTACTCTATTGTCTGATCCCACTCAATTTCACCAAATAGTTGGCAGCTTGCAGTATCTCAGTCTTACACGACCCGATGTTTGCTTCTCTGTCAATCGCCTTGCACAGTTCATGGCAAAGCCCACTGATGTTCATTGGAGTCAGCTCAAGCGTGCATTGAGATATCTCAAAGGCTCCCTTACCCTTGGTATCACCATCAACAGTTCGCCAAATCTTACTTTACAGGCTTATTCAGACTCTGACTATCGATTAGTAAATCTCACTCTTCAAGCTTATTCTTACTTTGATTGGGCTGGTAACCTAGATGACCGATCCTCCACATCAGCATACATTGTATTTCTTGGACCCAATCCTATCTCTTTGCGGTCTCAAAAATAGCTTGCCATTGCTCGGTCATCTACTGAGGCCGAGTATCGCGCTCTAGCTGCAACTGCATCTAAAGTTATTTGGCTCAAGCATTTGCTCCGTGATCTTCATTGTCCTCTCACTACTCTGATCATTCATTGTGACAACCAAAGTGCAACCAATCTCAGCCTCAACCATGTCCTTCACTCTCGTATGAAACATATTGCAGTTGATCTGCATTTTGTTCGCGCTGTGGTCAACAACGACGCTCTTCGTGTAAAGAAAATATCTACCAATGATCAACTCGTGGACATTCTGACGAAGTCTCTGCTTCGTCATCAATATCTTCGACTTCGCTCCAAGATAGGTGTCCTTGATGGGCCATCAATCTTGCGGGAGGATAACGAGACCATATCAAGAGACCAGCCCACCAAAGCCCAATAACACAACTCCAGCCCAGCAAGTTAGTCTATAATCAATCTTATATCCGTTACTCTCAACGGATAGTTCTGATCCTCATGTACCTCTATCAGAAGACTTTGTCTTCTTTACGCTTTCTCTGCTTTGTATCTGTGTATATATATGCATCTGTAACTATTATTCAGTTTAATGAAAATCGGTTCACACAATCTCTTTAGATATTATGTTTAAATACCCATTTGACCCATTCTTATGTTTGATTTGTTGGGATTGGATCAAGCTTGACCCTACTTGGGGCGAAAGACATATTTAGAAGATTTGAACCGGATTTGAACAATGGGCCGCCATGAGCAATGTTTGATTTTTGTATATCATATTTGTGTTATTGTTAAGTTTATTATTTGTCATGTATATCCTTGTAAAATGTAAACCTTTGTAATAGTGTAGTGAAAAATAGTGAAAATGCATACATAATATTTTAGGCTGCTAGAAGCATATAGACATTAGGAAATGATTTTGTGAATGATGATTGCATTAGAATGTGTGCTTAGGACTTTCAATTCTCATATTATGCCATGATGCTTAGATGTATGTTAGGCCATGTTTGAATGCCACGAAAATAAATGCAATATGTTAGTTTTAGGACTAATCCAAGCCGTCTCACCATAATAAACACACCAATATCAAATTATGGAATCCTTATGTTTTGTTTAAATACCAAGGAGTCTTCAAGATATTGGGGTTCCATTGGCATTCATTCAAAACATTTATATTTCGTGGATCAAGAAAGCAAATATGTTTTTAGGGATCAGGAGAATTTATTTAAGGACTCAAAGGTGGGTTTAAAGATATTTGGCCCATTCAATAAGCCTTAAATGGATTCTTTATTTTCTCATAAAGAACGTAATTGTAAGTAAGGCTTGAATTGAACATTTTTCATTGATAGTGGGCCTTTTTGGTGCATCAACCAAGTTCCCAAAAACCTCATTTTTCAGAACATCAAAACCCACTCCGATATGGATTTTTCATCCAAGACAAAGTAAAACATTTTTGGCCAAGACGGGAATGACCATAGTGATCCCGTGCACCCTTTTTTATCAAAAACCACTTCAAGTGGAATCTTTTATTAAACATTTTTGGCTAAGCCGGGAATGGCCATAGTGATCCCGTGCACCATTTTTTTTTATCAAAAACCACTTCAAGTGGAATTTTTTATTAAACATTTTTTGCCAAGCTGGGAATGGGCATAGTGATCCCGTGTACATTTTTTTATCAAAAACCACTTCAAGTGGAATTTTTCGTCAAACATTTTTGGCCAAGTTGGGAATGGCCATAGTGATCCCATGCACCTTTTTTTATCAAAACTCACCTCAAGTGGGATTTTTCATCAAACATTTTTTGTCAAGCCGGGAATGGTCATAGTGATCCCGTGCACCCCTTTTTTTATCAAAAACAATTCCAAGTGGAATTTTTCATCCATTTCCATCAAAACCCATTAAAATGGGATTTTCAAAATCAAATCTTGGTCTAACATTAATGGAACGTTTCCACCCATTTGATAATACATGATTTTCCAGGCATATGGAAAACTCATTAAAACATTTGGGACATTCAATCATTCCTCAAAACAAAGTGGAGCCAAATAGGAAAACATTTTTGAAGGTAACCGTTTTCGGAAGTTGTGGGGTGCCTAACACCTTCCCCATGCTCAATAGACCCCCTTACCCACTTTTCTCGTAGACCAAAATGGATGTCCAATTGCATCCTAAAAATCAATTGGTGGCGACTTCATTGTTTTTCATGCCGGTTGCTTCAGTATACTGTGACACTGTTATCTCAAGTGTCTGCACCAAATCAAGATACTGTTTGGCCTTATCAGCCTGGAAAGACCGTGGCACGAATCGCTATATGAATAGTAGTTCAAAGGACACCCAAGTCAAATCATTCTTCCTTTGATCCAAGGAATCCCACCACTCGAAAGCTGTCCCCTTCAAATAATATGAGATCAGCATCATCCTCCTATTTTCTGGTATAGCCAAGGTATCCAATCGCCTGCTCATCTGGCGCAACCACTCTCCTACCTCATATCTCTCTCCCTCTCCAGAAAACTCTAGGGGGTTGGTTTTACGTAGCTGCTCCATCTCGTATAACTCTCGTCCCGGTCTCAGCATAGCTCTATCCTCAATACCAACACCTGAAATCTACCCCTCACTGTAGCTCCCTGGTGCTCTAGCCATTTGAGTCTGTCCCACCTGAGCTACTGACCTCACTATCTCCACAATGTCTCCCATAGATGTTGGTGGCTGCTCAATAGTAGGAAGGGCCACCTGCACTCTTGGGATCTCCTGTACTCAACCATGGTCCTCGTTTGCTGACCACTTCCCGCATGTGGCTAGTCCTGCATAATCCCCTCCTCCTGTGTCCCTGTATCAGAATCAGGAACCAAATCCTGTGTACTGAAAGTACGCCTAGTAGTACGTGTAGTCCTACTACCTCGGTCCTTAACTCGGCCTCTCGGTCTCCCTCGCCTACCCTCGACACTAGGGGCCTGATAGGTATGATAATACCTATTGTTTTTGGTAGAAATATCCCCCTCTTAAGCTTTCTTTTGATAAATAATGAGTGTATTTATGTGTTGGTTTGTATTTTGATAGGTTGATTGCGGTTTGGATGAAAAGCGACGGAAAAAGGGCTGAATTGAAGAAAATGTCCACCGACCTTCGTGTGTTCAAATAGCCATAACTTTCTGTCATATTATTGGAATCGAGCGTAACAAAAGGCATTGGAAACTAGACATCTCAAGCTTTCCGTAGAATCTAAAATCATGCAAATCTGAGGTCATATGGAGAAGTTATGGTCATTTGAATCATGTGTCTAGGGGTAACGCGCCTAGGCGTGACGCGCCTAGGCGCACAAATTGTGCACGCCCAGGATCACTTCTGCACGCCCAGTCCAGAGAGTTTGACTTGAATTTGAAGTTGTGCACGCCTAGGATTGCGCCTAGGCGTGCGCCTAGGCGTGTGCCTAGGCGTGGTGCGCCTAGGCGTGAAAACAACGCGCCTAGGCGCAAAAAGCAATTTTCTGGGATGTTTTAAGTCGCGATTTGTCCGAGTTGTGAAAAATTTTAGACCTAGAATAGAATTTCTGGGGAGCGAAAGCAGAGGGGGAGGCGACTCTTGGAGCTAGGAGGAGAGATTCTTCAGCTCAACTTGGATCTACTCAACTAATTGGGTTTATTCATGATTTTCTCATCTCTCCTTTTGTGTTTTTCTCTCATTATGTGTAACTAAACCTCTTGTGCCAAGGCTAGGTTGAAGCCTTGGGTTTGATGACTTTGTTTATGACTTGATTTACATATATATGAGTTGATTTGGGTATAAATCTTGTGTTTCTATGTTTGATTGCAATTTCTTCATGCTTGTGGTGTTTGGCCAACACTTTAGGTTTTTGGATGAAATTGTTTGGAGAATTTGCTTAGACAATAATATGTCAAGTAGATTATGCTTCTTGAAACACTTGATTATGAATGTGTCTCCCTTTAATTAGGTGACAATTTGTATGAATCCTAATCTCCATAAAACTCCATGAATTTCTATGCATGTTTAGACCAATAAGATGGCTAGAATGTATTTAGGAATATCCGACCTAGACCAATAAGATGGCTAGTAATCGATTTTAGGGAGATTTGGCTTAAGTGCGCTAAAACCGACTTAGGTACGGATTCGTTATGCCCGAATTAGCAAATATGTGTGTGAATTTGTGTCATCGCAAGTTATTTCCCAAGGGGGATTCCAAAGCTTTGGTGTTTATCTCATTTGCATTAGTTACATCCTTATTCAAAGAAAATACCAAAAATACTTTACTATTTGCTTGTTTTAGTTTAATTACCCAACCAAACAATCTTGAGTTGAACTTTACTTTTGTTTGCATTGTCCATACGTAAATACAAGTATAAATTTGGATTAGATATAACACCGTCCCTGTGGATTCGACCCTTGCTTATCATTGTGCTGTAGTCGCCGACTAGTACACTTGCTAGTAAGGTTAATTTAGACCCAACAAGTTTATGGCGCCGTTGCCGGGGATGGTAGCTTACGTTTGATCCATTTTTATTATTTGTCCATAATTTTTTTTTCTTTTCCTTTGTTTGTAAATAATACTTGTACATAATATTTGTTAACTAATTTTGCTTTTGTTGGCATATGCTTCGAGATGGAATATCCTCCACCATGTGCTTATCAGGGAGCAGGTTTTTATGGGTCGAGCTTATATTTGCAAGGATATAATGCAAGGACAACTCCTCCTAACCATGCCCCATATCCACCATGCAACTCCTTCTCCAACACTTATAACTCTGGAAGGTGTGAACGACCTCAATTCCTATGGAACAACTACCAGCATCAATTTGTTCCTACACAAGCAGCACCACCACCATTGCTTGAGCAAGCACAAGACTCATCTCTACAAGACGTACTAAATGCATTGGTTACGAGTACCCAAAAGTTGAAAGAAAACACTCAAGCTTGTAGAGAGGAGATGTGTCAATGGGCTTCACCACCACCGCTTGAGCAAAGACATGAGTCATCTTTGGATGACATACTCGATTCCTTAAATGCGAGTACCCAAACTTTAGAAGAGGCAACGCATAGGATGGTATCAAGCAAGAATCAACTTTACCAACCTATGATGAAAACAAGTGAGGGGGAATGTATATGTGAGACAACTCAAGCAGTTACATTAAGCAGTGGCAAAGAGTTGGAGCGTAGAGGAAAAGTTGAGTATAATTATGTGGATGAAGAGGAGTATGAGATAATGCTTCTCACTTCACTTTCGGAGATGGATCCACCAATGAAGGAGGGCATGGATTTAGAAGAATCAAAAAATTCTCCATTAGCTGCAGAATGTGAGATAGTTTCAATCGAACAAGAAATTAGTGGACCTACATGGGTTGAGCAAGATATAGAAGAGAAAGCTCTTGTCGATTTTGAAAAAAATTTGAAAGCTGAAGATTTGGAGAACAAGCATGATGATAAGGTGGAGGAAGAATGTGATAACTTTGTAGAGAGGCATGAGGATAACATACTCCACAATCAGGTGCTATCACCATTTGAAGCACAATTCATTGACTTTATTGGAGTTGAGGAGCCTAATGTAAATCTCAGTGCTTCCATAATGCAAATCCTGGAGGAAATTTTGCCAACAAAGAAAAAATGGAAGCTTCAACAAAGCATGGAGAGCTACATGGCAAGATCATTGAAGAAGCTTCCCCTCTACTCAAAATATCTCTTCCATTGGCATGGAAAACTACAATTTCAACCAAAACGGCCAAAGGAATTTAGAGATAGAATCTTTTTGATGGGCACATCAAAGAAAGATGTTTGTGCCCTATTTATTGAGCCACTGCAAAGTGGTGGATCTCGTCTAGCTGAAGACAAGAGGAGGGTGCATATAGACATTGAAGAATTGTGGCCAGGCCAGCACCCCAATCCACTCGATGCATGACTCCAACCCCCAGGTTGTATTGTTTCAACTTGTCCTCTTTTTAGTGCATTATTACATTGTTATGATTTGCATTGAGGACAATGCATTCTTTAAAGTGTGGGGTGGTGGACTGCATATGGATTATCTTGTGCAAAATTTCACATGATTTTTGTTGTAGCTGAATTTTAAAAAAAAAATAAAATAAAAAAAAAAAAAATTCAGTGCTTGAATCTTGCATATTTATGGGAATTTTCTGTTGAATTGAGTGCTATATTGAAATGCAGTTGATCTTGGTTTGTGGAACCCATCATATCCTTCTATATGCTTGACGTCTACTCTATTGCATAATCATTGTAATTCACCTGCACGAGAATGTGTGCTTGTGGGGTATGACTTGGGTGAATAGATGTTGAATATGGACTTTCTCTAAGATGATCTAGAACACCGTGTTAGTGATATTCTTGGCACTAGTTAATTACATGCATGTTAAAAAAAATGAAAAAAAACAATTTGATGATGATTAAAAGCATGTTCCGCTCTTGTGATCTTGCCGAGTAACCGGGGCTCTTGTCTAACCAACTCGAGTTTCGCGTAAAAAGGTAAGACAATCATGATGAACATACTAGGCTAGCTTAACTTCGAAGCCTTTTCAACTCGAGTGATTGATCTGAGGCGTGCTTTATCACATAATGCCCTAAACCAACTGGTTGGGAGTCATTGGTTGAGAACTCGTTACATGGGTTGACTAGAAAGCTTAAAGGAGTGAGCATTGCACGGGCCTAGTAAAAAAAAAAAATAATAAAAAAATAAATAAAAAATTTAAAAAAAAAAGAAGAAGAAGAGAAGTATGTATATAAATAAAAGTGCCTTGGTATTACTACTTGACTGTTCTTGGAATTCTTGGAATGTGACTATGTTTGGCGCCTATGAACTTTTGGAAGCCAAATATTTATACATTTCTTCTTTGCATGCACTTAATTTAGATGAAGTGATTGAGTAGACGGATAATTTTCACTGAGTATATGTTTGGATGAAGTGTGGGGTCTCCACATCTTTTTGATTGCATGGCATTGATGTATATTGTTTCGATTCTAGCGATTTCCCTCACATATGTTTGATTTGAGTTATCTTGAAACGTTTGTGGGTGTCGTTCTTGTAAGCCCTCAGGAGACAAAACTCCTCCACTAGGGACACCTAGGGGTTTAAAGGCTTGTTGCATATGCTAAATGCAATCGCGATTCCTGCGTTAGTGAGTTAGGATGTTAGTTGGTAGATGTACTTTGTTTAGTTTTACTTGAGGACAAGTAAGGTTTAAGTGTGGGGTGTTTGATAGGTATGATAATACCTATTGTTTTTGGTAGAAATATCCCCCTCTTAAGCTTTCTTTTGATAAATAATGAGTGTATTTATGTGTTGGTTTGTATTTTGATAGGTTGATTGCGGTTTGGATGAAAAGCGACGGAAAAAGGGCTGAATTGAAGAAAATGTCCACCGACCTTCGTGTGTTCAAATAGCCATAACTTTCTGTCATATTATTGGAATCGAGCGTAACAAAAGGCATTGGAAACTAGACATCTCAAGCTTTCCGTAGAATCTAAAATCATGCAAATCTGAGGTCATATGGAGAAGTTATGGTCATTTGAATCATGTGTCTAGGGGTAACGCGCCTAGGCGTGACGCGCCTAGGCGCACAAATTGTGCACGCCCAGGATCACTTCTGCACGCCCAGTCCAGAGAGTTTGACTTGAATTTGAAGTTGTGCACGCCTAGGATTGCGCCTAGGCGTGCGCCTAGGCGTGTGCCTAGGCGTGGTGCGCCTAGGCGTGAAAACAACGCGCCTAGGCGCAAAAAGCAATTTTCTGGGATGTTTTAAGTCGCGATTTGTCCGAGTTGTGAAAAATTTTAGACCTAGAATAGAATTTCTGGGGAGCGAAAGCAGAGGGGGAGGCGACTCTTGGAGCTAGGAGGAGAGATTCTTCAGCTCAACTTGGATCTACTCAACTAATTGGGTTTATTCATGATTTTCTCATCTCTCCTTTTGTGTTTTTCTCTCATTATGTGTAACTAAACCTCTTGTGCCAAGGCTAGGTTGAAGCCTTGGGTTTGATGACTTTGTTTATGACTTGATTTACATATATATGAGTTGATTTGGGTATAAATCTTGTGTTTCTATGTTTGATTGCAATTTCTTCATGCTTGTGGTGTTTGGCCAACACTTTAGGTTTTTGGATGAAATTGTTTGGAGAATTTGCTTAGACAATAATATGTCAAGTAGATTATGCTTCTTGAAACACTTGATTATGAATGTGTCTCCCTTTAATTAGGTGACAATTTGTATGAATCCTAATCTCCATAAAACTCCATGAATTTCTATGCATGTTTAGACCAATAAGATGGCTAGAATGTATTTAGGAATATCCGACCTAGACCAATAAGATGGCTAGTAATCGATTTTAGGGAGATTTGGCTTAAGTGCGCTAAAACCGACTTAGGTACGGATTCGTTATGCCCGAATTAGCAAATATGTGTGTGAATTTGTGTCATCGCAAGTTATTTCCCAAGGGGGATTCCAAAGCTTTGGTGTTTATCTCATTTGCATTAGTTACATCCTTATTCAAAGAAAATACCAAAAATACTTTACTATTTGCTTGTTTTAGTTTAATTACCCAACCAAACAATCTTGAGTTGAACTTTACTTTTGTTTGCATTGTCCATACGTAAATACAAGTATAAATTTGGATTAGATATAACACCGTCCCTGTGGATTCGACCCTTGCTTATCATTGTGCTGTAGTCGCCGACTAGTACACTTGCTAGTAAGGTTAATTTAGACCCAACAGGGCCTCCGCAGCACAAGAAGATCGAGTCATCCTACGAGTGTCCATCTGCATCACTACAGATAATGCAATTCAACAACCAACTCAAACAAGAGTTTACGGAGAAAGAATACATACCGAAGCAGTGGATGACGCAGATGTCAACACTCAGAATGTTGCTGCTGTAGTTGCTGTAGATGCATGGAAGCACTCAGATTATCTGTGTAAGAACACCATCCTCATTGGTCTGACCAACAATCTGTACAGTGTGTATAGTACTTTCCCCACTTCTATGGCACTTTGGGAGGCTTTAAAGAAGAAGTATAAAATAGAGGATGCTGCATCGAAGAAATTCGTGGCGAGGCATGTAACGCTCCAACTAGGAATGCGTTACTTTCGGTATCATCTTAATCAATCTCCTAATTAATTCAATCATTAAGTCACCGAAAATTTTGGCAGCACCTCCCCTATTACGGAGGATGCTAACCTGGAGTCAATGCACAACAAATATCACAATTACATTCCCAATCCTAGGCAGGGCCTCAAGCCATCTAACAATTCATATCACAAATAAATTCTCAAATCTAAGCAGGGCCTTAGGCCACCTAACAAATCATATCATCAATAAATTCTCAAATCTAACCAGGGCCTTAGGCGACCTAACAATCACATATAAATTTCCACACACACTAACATGTCTGAAACAACCAATGTAAAGAGCAATCCTGCATGCATAATAAATTATCAGGACACGAAGTCCACAAACTCGGTTCGGGAATCCCGATCACACGGAGCACCCTCCCAACCGTCCATCCAACCATCGAATTGAGGTATCACACAACATGTCTCAAACAAGAAAAACAAGTATGACAAAATACTAGTAACATAATCAAATTCTAGAACCATCTAGTCCTATTACTCTCCAGGGGCCTATCCATGTCACGCATGCTTCTCTTGATCCGCAACCCTGGTACCGGAACTAGACTCACCTAGGAGGAGGGAATAAGGAAAAGGAAAAGGAAAAGGGTGAGCGAAAGGCCCAGTAGGGAATAATAAAGAGTACGTGAATAATATAACGCTGAAATAATAAAGAAAGGCACAAATGCAACAATATGATAGCTAACATCATGTACACCAACACAAGTAGATAACCACACCATACGAGATCCTAACTTGGCCCATCAGCATCCCTATACATATCAGGATCCTGAACAGCCCAACGGCATTATTGCATGGGGCTTCGAGCACATATGAAATCCTCACTCGGCCCACCGACATTCCCGTACTCATAGGAACCCTGAACGGCCCACCGACATTCCACATTTCACATCACTCAAACCTAGGAGATATACGGGTCCATACCCAACATCTACCATGCAACTACAATGCGTGTCCAACATGGCGATGCAATAGGATATACATACAATATCACGCCCCTCTTTCCTAAGGCATACCGAAGTGTACCTATTCCCACAAGAACATGACCGGCAGGGGACCCCATCCCCCGAACCAAGCCTTAATCCAATATATAAACCTAATAAAGTATATAAAATGAAAACAACTCCTAAAACATATAAGCAAACAGTCTCTCCAAAATACCATACATACACCCACCAAAACTATCGGAGTATCTATACAACAGCGGAAATAAGAAGACATATCTACCCGAGATCAAACTGAGTAAATACCTAATATATACAAAATGCAATACCCAAAGTCCTCACACTCGGCTAAAGAAACAGCTCGAGACTACACATTAGCTCATGCGTCCCGCCGCTGACCATCGTCACCTATATCCAACTCACCTGAAAGGGAAACAAAAAGAGGGGTGAGCCAAGAAGCTCAGTATGACATAGGAAGGGAACACCGATATCCAAAAATAAGAAATCAAGGAATATGATGCAGAATATGAAGTACAGTAAATATATAATCATCAGTAATCCAATCAAGTAACATGACAGCCGATAAGGCTATTCAATACCATAACCACAAACACTGGTCTCCGATAATCCATAATCCATTCTCCATAATCCACCCCTGGATCCACCCTAATTCTCGTAGGGTGTCTCCCAATCCAGGTCCACACCGAAACAGGATAAGGATCAGATATCCCGATAGCATAGCCTACACCAGAAAGCGTCCCCTATGATGCACCTCACCTTAGACGGTCTACAGGTACGTACCCGATCTATTGTATAATCCATCATAATGCGATATATTGGGCTCCTATATGGGCCCCACAATCTACACCATCCACCTCCAATTACCCCACTCCTAAAAACATACCAACAATGATAATCAACAGAGATTACGTATAAAACATACAAACAGGCCGTATTTCCACCCTGGAAACCGACAGAACCAAAATATAATAAGAGTCCGTGAAACCGGAATCCTAGAATCACACGTGAGAGACACGAAAACCCCTACCTGAAAATCAGGATGCAAATATCAAACATGCGTCCCCGTCAAACCCCTAACACCGAAAATAAACCCGCTCAGAATCTCAACCCGAATCACCATCTACATCGAAAAACACGATATACGAAAATACAATTAAAATACGTTCGGTCAACTATGGTAAATGGTCAACAATGGTAAACCGGGTCAAACAGGGTCAAATCGGGTCAAATGGGTTAAACCGGGTCAAACCGAGTCAAACCGGGTCAACTCGGCCAAACTCGGCCCAAACCCATTCAGCACCACCGCCGGCGATCCGACCACCCAAAACTACCAAATCTTACACCAAATTGAAGAGTTCGATGAGATGAACTCATAAGTACCTGAAACAAGCCAAACCGACGGATCGACCAAAGGAAGTTCACGGTGACCGGAACTTCAATCCTAGATTTCTCCTAAATCGGAACTCCGTTCAACCTGATTCAAGTTGGGTTATGCTTGTCTCGACCATACGCTCCTTTTGGTACCAACCACGACCACCATCGTCGCCGGAATCACGAAATCGCCGTTGAACCCGTTTAACAGAGAGAAAGAGGAGAGAGAAAGTCATGTGAGAGTGAGGGTATATTTGCAATTTTTATTTTTTAATTATTTTTATTTTTCTTTTATACAATCTTTTACTTTCATAAACAACCATCTTTCAAAAATACCCCTTAATAAAACGTTCCAATTAACTTCAAAAATTCATAATAAATCTAATTTAAATCCGATTTAAGTGATTCTCACGCCAAAAATTTTCTTTTTAAATCCCCTATTTATGAAAATAGTTTCATAGTTTTATCTTGATTTTATTTTTATTCTCCCCAAATCCCGATTCACGATCACCGATGTCAACTCCACCTCGATCAACGCGTCAAAGTACTATGAACAGTGTATAATCGTGTCAGGATATTACATACAACCTACATATATATATACTACATGATGCATGTTCAAGAATAATTCATGCTCAATGGAAGATTGAACAAGTAGGGAATGCAATATAACTTAAATCATACAACGAAGAAATCACAAAGTGGGGTTGCTCTCCCTTAGGTGCAATTAAGGCGAGAACGAATCATAATGAACAATGAGAAAATATAATGTTCTTAATAGGAGACATATTCAAAGAGAATAGCAAAGGGTGGAATTTTCCTACCTCAAAACGAATTGCAAGTTCTTACCACAACCGTAATGTATACTCCACGTAAATTCACTAATCTATTCAATAAAATAAGCTTCATTAAATTTCTATATTCCTCAACCCATTCAACTCTCACTTTCCATATTCTACAATCCAACCCATTTCTAAATATTCACATTCTACCTTAATTTTTCAAGGTTAAACCATTAAAATTCCATCACAATATTATTTTCATCCTAACCCAATTTTAATTAGAACAATTTGAGTCAAGAAATCTTACCTTGAAACTTGTTAGTTTCACCAAATCAAGAAAGCAAAGTCTCCACTTGAATTGGTTCAAGAACCACACTTGAACCGAATAATATAGGAAGATTAGAGCCTAATTTCAAGTTATTGAACAAAGAAAATTCCCTTTGAATCAAAATCCCCAAAACCCATTTAACTCCTAACCCTAGAACCAAGAATTTACCTTAATCCTTCTCTTTGTTGAACCAAATGGAGTGTGGGTGTAGGTTTCAAGCTTGGAGCGCCCTTACCGACCAGAGCTTCGCCGGAAAGTCGTCGGAAGTGGAGCTGCCGTGGTGTGGTTTGAGAAGAAGCAAAGCAACCTCTCTGTTTTTTTTAATTGAATGTTACTCGGGTGAAGGCATCTTCGCCTTCACCTGTTTTACCTTTTTTTATATTTATTTTTTTTTTGGTTTTGTTTTGTTTATTTATGTTATTATTATTATTATTTTTTCCATTACTTTTTGTTCTTTTACTTATTTGACCCTAACTTTAATTCAACTATTCTTTAAACCCTTATAACATTCTAACTTCATCCCACAACTTTTATTATTTTCCACAACTAAGTCTCATTTATTCATTTTATTTTTATTATTCTATATTTTTCTTTCTTTTTTTTATTAGGATGGGGTATTACAGGGTATTTTTTGGAATACTAGATGGTGGACTCAAAGAAGGTGGTAACTCAGGCAAAGGAGTTAGAGGTCCTCATCAATGAGGTCCTTTGCTGAGGGGATAGTGCTGAGTGAGTCATTCCAAGTGGCTGCAGTCATTGAGAAGCTGCCTCCTAACTGGAAAGAGTTCAAGAGTTATCTCAAGCACAATCGCAACAATGAGAAGAAGGGGTACAAGCATAAAGAGGCAAAGGCCAATATGGTGGGACAAACAAGCCCTCTAACAAAAAGAGGAAGTTTGGTGTAGTCAACAAGAATGGCTCTAAAAGGTTTAAGGGCAAGTGCTTTTGTGTGTGACAAAGAGGGGCATCGATCTAAGGACTGCCGCTCAAGGAAAGGCTAGAAAACTGACCAAAAAAAGAAGCCACATGCACACTTTACTGGAGTAGAAAAAGATATGGAAGAGATGAACCTCTATGCAATGATCTCTGAGTGCAACATGGTTGGAAATCCATAGAATAGTGGGTGGATACTAGAGCTACTCGCCATGTGTGTGCTAGCAAGGAGATGCTCTCCTCATACCGTCCCATAGCGAATTAGAATCTATGCATGGGAAATGCTACTACTGCCAAAGTTAATAGTGTTGGTGACATGGTTCTGAAGACGACCTCCGAAAAGGAGCTGACTCTCCTTGGCGTGCTTCACGTGCCTAAAATTCTTAAGAATTTAGTGACAGGGTCATTGCTTAGCAAGAAAGTGTTCAAGCTTGTTTTTGAATCCAAAAACTTTATTATATCTAAGAATGGGATGTATGTAGGGAGGGGCTATCTGGTTGATGGTCTGTTCAAAATGAATGTAATGACCGTTAATCATTCTAATAAGATTGTATCTTCTACTTAATTGCTTGAGTCTTGCAATGTATGGCATGGTAGATTAGGACATGTTAATTATGGAACTTTACGTCGATTAATTAACATGAACCTAATACCTAAATTTAGTTTAGACATGAATAAAAAATGTGAAATAGAAGCTAAATTGGCAAAGGCACTATTTCACTCAATTGAAAGAAATAGTGAACCTTTGGAATTAATTCACATAGATATATGTTATTTAAAATTTATGCAAACAAGAGGTGGTAAAACATATTTCATCACATTCATCGACGATTGCACAAGGTATTGTTATGTGTATTTGCTAAGAAGCAAAGATGAAGCTATAGAAGCTTTCAAGCAATACAAAATCGAGGTTGAGAACCAACTCAACAAGAAAATCAAAATGCTAAGAAGTGATAGAGGTGGTAAATGCGAGTCACCATTTCAATCACTGTGTGCCAAAAAATGGAATCTTTCGCCTACAGCTGTTGTATTTGCTCTCGAATCTCAACAAGAATTGGTCGGTCGGAAGGAGATTCAACCAACAATTCTCGCTGTAAGCATTGTTCCAAATACCGGCTTTGGTTAAATTGCTCTCGCTTACGACGCACAACCCAATGTTGAATTTGTCTCCGAAAAGAATTAAGATTACGAACAATCGCCCGGAAAGAGAATGGGATGTCACTAGAGAAACACCATTGTTCCCTAGCAATATGCTTACAAGTTTGATCCATACCTCATGAATTAATGTACTTAAAATGTTGATCTTTCTTGCGGTGAAATAAAGGAAGTCTACCCCAAGTAAAAAATAAGTTGCAATGATCAGACGTTGATATTGGCTGAATATGAACATCATGGATAGATCTTCAAGAAAGATTTGCCAATGCCCTATCAAGCCTTTCTTTAACGAAGTTAACATTTTTCCTCCTATTGCTTCAAGTGAACCGAGGTCCATGAAAACCCAAATCTGTGAGGGATACATCAAACAAAACATCATTTAAATTAGCCATATTCTTCTGATCAATCGGGACACCACCAGATTTTTCATCAAAGGAACAAACAGAATTGAAATCCCCCACACATAACCAAGGAATTTCCAGATTAAGTGCAAAATGTCGAAGAAGGTCCCAAGCTAACAATTGGTGAGACGGGTTTGGGGGACCATAAAAGCCTGTAAAAAACCACTCTTGCTGCAAAGAATTATTAGAAACTTTCACATGAATATGATTCCGTGAATAATGATGAATAACTAAGTTAATATGTGACTTCCAAAGGAGCAACATGCCACCACTTTTACCATGAGCAAGGACACTAAAACCAAACTCAAACTTCAGCTTAAATTTAATAGTGTCAGCATAAGTATACATTAGCTTTGTTTCCATAAGGAAACAAATATCGGGCTTCTTAAGCACCATTTGATGGCGCAATTCACGAATTGTACAGGGTTCCCAAGCCCTGAAAACTCCATACAAACAGAGTCTTCAGCCCGATAAGGCTGGGACTAGCCTCCGCCTCAGTATCCTGACCGGGAACACTATCGAGGTTCATCTTCAATCTTTTTGGAGAGATAGATGCATCATCCACCAGCTGCTCTATAGCAAAACATTTCTTTTTCTTTATTATTCTTTTATTTATATTATGTTTGTCTTTTACCCAATCACTGAAAGTGGCGTTCTTTTCTTCTTCTTTTTTTATTATTATTAAAACCAACTTTTCTACACTAACCCTCTAATTCCTAGTAGATACAAATTTTACCCCTTCAACTCTTGTACTTTCTATTTAGTTCTTTATTAAAATTTCACTTTAATCCATTCTAAAAATTAGGGTATTACATTTATGGTAAAAATATGACATATAGCTTGGACATCTTATGTCAGCCTCTATGCTATTGTTTTGCTACATTCATTGCTAACGATCCACCCTCCACCTTAAACTTAAATATGGTATGTCCATTCATCCATCCATTCATCAAACTGAGAAAGAATATTACTTATGTGGTTTGGTGATAACACAAACCAACTTAATAGATGTCGCTTCCACACTTGATTACCAAAATAATTTGCATATACTGACAGAAACGAAAGTTCCCCAAAGCATATTGTCTAGAAAACTAGACTTCGCTATGATATATGTGGATGTCAAGTGTCTAATGTGGATGTTAAAAAACTTCAGTCGGTTCTATTTTATTAAGAAAGACACAGGCTAATAAAAGAGAAAAATAATATTAATACAGTGTAAAAGACCATATGAAAAGTGAAGAATTTACAAGGAAAAGTCCTTTTGGTTTTGTAGCAAATAGACCTAAATTGGACATTTTGGAGACTTTTTACAGTGTTTTGAATAGTGCTGTTTGGATGGATGAATAGTGTTGTCTAGATGGATGAATAGTCCGTCCAGATGGATTGATCAGATGAGACCCAAAACACCTCCAAAAGCTTTAGAAACAGGGCAAATAGGAGTGGTGTCCGAACACCCCTCCTAGGTGTCTAGACACCATCTATCCGAACACCAATTTCATGTGTCTGGACACCAAGCAGTCGAATTGGAGATGAAAACATATATATCCGAACGCCCCTATAAGGTGTCCGGACATATGTCGTGACTCTATACTTTCGAAAATATAATTTTCAAGGGCTTTTCGGGCATTCAATAATTTTAACCAATAGGAATCAACTTTGTAAGGGTAGATAGGTATTTTGACATGAAAGAAGGGGGGTAAAAATCCTAATCTAAGGGTTTCCTTGATATATTATCCATTCTCTAATCCACCATAGGAGTAGTGTAGTTTTAAGGTACTTTCTCTCTCTAGATTCCTTTGTTTTTCTTAGTTTCACTCTTTGATTTTGTGTAAACACTGATTTAGATAGCAATAAATTTGCTATTTATCTAGTCTCTAGCCCTAAGGGTGGATATTTTTCGATTGTTGAAAGTATGTTTATAGAATTGTAGCTTCGATTTCTATCTTTCAATTTTGTGATAGTTATATGTTGGGTGCATATGAATAGGTATGTTTTTATTGCGTTTCCTTGATTCAGAGTGTGAATCGAGTTCGACGACTAGGCTAGGCCCCAAAGGGGAATATTAATTCATAAAAATTGGTATGTTGTATGCTATGTATTCATCGTGATATCTAGGAACAAAATTTAGCGTGCTTCAATCAAATTCCTTAATTCCCAATGCATGATTTCCCGAAAGTGTTTGAGCTAAATTGCAGAGCCATTGATTATGTGTATTGACGATTGGATTTTATGGAATTCATGGAATGAGCATGATAGAGTTATGGTTAATTGGTCTTTGAGTGTGAAACTAGGGTGCTAGTAAAGCCGAGCCTAAAGGGGAAACATTAATCCGTAAGACTAAGTGCCTACCTCTCTGAGCTCGTTGTAGTAGACCAAGAGGCCCGATGGCCTCCATGTTGGAACGAAAGTCTTTATGCCTAATTTCCCTTGCATATGCATGATTTATGGTATCACACAATTTCATTGTGCATGGTTGTATCATGTGTGTGTTTGTAATAGTACATTGAACATGAGAATTGATCATCCATTGGGACGGATTATAGACTAGAGTTTTTACTTAATCACTTGCTTTATTCATGCTTTAATTGGTTACAAAAATTGCATGCTTATTGAGTCATTCGTTTCCTTTTACTTTTTTTTACATCTTATTCATTATTCTTTGCGTTTAGCTTTTTAGTTACTTGTTTGTATTCATCCACCAAAATTTGCATTTGTTTCTTTGTGAATTCGATACTGATCTCACTGGATTATTACTTGTCGACTACCTTACACTTGAGGTAAATTCACCACACAGATTTTGGTGTTGGTCGTGGATACATCTATTGTGGAGGTTTAACATTTTCCTTAAATAATTTGGTGATTTGAGTAGATATTGTGTTGAACTTAAGACTTTTCAGTGTCTATTACATATATATAAACTTGAAAGAATCCTGACCTTCTCCCAGCGAGTTCATTGTCCTTTCGTTACTCGCACTTTTTTTTCTCGCTATGACATGCGAAACGTCGTCGTTTGCTTCTTCTTTTCCTTGTTTAGATTGCAATCTTATCCATTTCTACGATTCATGCACCTAGCTGTTATCTCATATTAATTCTCCTGCCAGGCACATGGAGCTGTGCGTTGTTCCTCAGTTGTGATAATTAACTTCTGTGCAACCACCTCAGAGCTTCGTTGAATCGATTTTCGTCTCGCAACCAGCTCAGAGGTTCCTTGAATCGATTTTCGTCGTTCTTCTGAGTGAGGTTTTCTTCTCTTTTGGCGGATTTCCGGTTGTTGATGTGTCTTATGGTTGAATTTTATGGGTTTGTATGTTTCTGCTTTGCCCTACTTGATCTCATTTTTTTGTTCGTCTCTCTATGTATTGCTCTTCTTCGTCTTTGTTGCCTTTCTTGGTTCGTCTATTTGTGCTTTGTTGTTCTTCGTATTTTTTTGTTTCTTTCCCCTGTCTGCGATTATACTTTTCTCTTCTTCGTCTCTGTTGCGTATCTGTGTTTGTGTTTTGTGCTTTGTCATGCTTCGCCTTTTCAGTTTCTTTCAACTGTCTATGATTTCCTACTTTGAAGATTGGGTTGAGCTTTTTATCCTTTGCTTTTGTTTTGTTCTGTTAAAATGTATTACTGTACAGAAAAAAATTGTAACTGGTGTATCCCAGCAACCTGAGGTCATCAATAGAAGGAGTGAAACAATGATGAAGGAAAATAATTGGAGACCACCCGAGAAACACACCTGCCTTTACCCCTTATATATAGCTACGTTATGTGTTGATTGTAATAGGAATGGGATTGCATAATCATGGTTTTTGTTATTTTCATGATCAAAGGTTCATGATCAAAGGTCAATCCAAGTAGGCTAAAAAGAAAGGCAGTGTTTTCATTAACCAAATTTGTTGAGAAATTCCATTCAACTATCCACAGAGTCTTTTGTCTTACTTGATTTAAAAATCATTATTAGATTAACTAAAAATCCTATCTCCTTTCTTTCTATAAGCAATAAGATGCCCAATTAAGGATGACCACTTATTATAGAAAATAATCAAATTATTGTAACTCTTAACAGATATTGATCTTTCATAATCGAGCTTCAGCTCATACAATAATATGTCACTGGCTGGACATGGGCAATTGTAGCTTTTTATATGAAGGAGAGTAGCAAATTTTTTTACACAGGCATTACTAAATTGTGGTTGGACATCAAATTGGTGTGCTTTGCTATTATGCTAATATAGATCATGCTGGGTTTTTTGCTGGAGAAAATGAAGAAAATGAAGAAGACAAAAACTACACCAAAAATATAGTATACCATGAAATCTTTTCAGAGCTGCAAAAAGGTTTCCGGCCTTAAAATTAGCTTCATTTATAAATCATTTCACCTGATTATTTCAACATGTTGAATTATTTCTTTTAAAAATTGATGCTGACATTATCTTATTTTATGAATACAGGGAAGGAACAATAAAATATAGAACACATACCATTGGCTAAATTGGAGATAGAGCAGCGTGGGTGCAAGATCAAGGGGCGCGTAATATTTATGTGAGGAAATGTAGATGAAACAACACTGTCCAGCACATCAGCAACAAAGATATACCTAAATCTCAAAATTGAAGAAATGGAATTTTTTCGCAACAGGTAATCTTCTGCCCAAAATTCCTGATTTGAAAAAATATAATCATTATTATGTGTATGTTACGAGAACTAAAGTCGCATGTTTCCATTACATATTTGACCATCAAGTCTCCCATGCCCAAATGAGGTCATATTCTTGGATGAATCAGAAGAGTCAACAACAATGACAAATAATCTTGATCCAACAAATGAAAAGAATATTTCTCAGCTGCTGTCTCTCAATCGGGCTATTGATATGGTAAATTATTAGTTTAAATAATTTTATTCCCTATTAAAATTTTTGTACAATGTTCATGAGTCATGACCCATCTTTTTTGAATAATGTTACAAGGCAAAAAAATTTTGTGCATGGTCACAATAGTGGACATAGATGCTTCGAAAGGATGATGGTATAATGCATGTGCAAAATGCAAAGTTGATGTCACGAACTATCAAGGAGCACTTTCCTACAGGAGATGTGGACCGTGCATACAGTTGCCAATACCATGGTATACAAAAACTCACATGAACATACTTTTATCTCTTGAATTCTACGTCTGAAAACCTCCTATAAAAGTCTCATCTTCTGATCCAGGTATAAGGTTAATGCACATGTGACTGATGAGAGTGGATGTACAACCTTCCTTATGTTTGACAAACAGGTTGAGAGGTTGATAAAAGTACCAGCAACAACATTGTCTAAACTACCTGAGTCTAATAGAACAGTTGTTCCAGCAATCATGGAACAACTTTGTGGGAAAAAATACAAGTTCAGTGTATCAATCAATCAAAGAGATAGTGATCCCGACAGATTGACTTGTAACGTGTCATAGGTACTTGAGCATCAAGAGGATACTAAAAATATTAGGAACGTGGGGAAGTTAAATCTGGAAATAAATCTCATTGAATCATCGATGGAAATTTCTAATGCTGTTGAAGATCAGTCAGAGAACACGGTGGCAAGAGATGACATCTATATCAATCTTAACCATAAAAGAGCCAGGTAATATCTCAAACATTTTATATAAAATGTTCTACGTCATAACTATATAAATATTGGTTCTAAATATTATTATTATCTTACTAATATTCATATCTAATATGGTAAGTAAATTCAAATAAATATATATAAATTACATAATTCTCCAAATTATGTGAATTACAGTTACACATTTATCTTGACTTCATACCTTATCATTTTACCCTATGTCTGCCTAAGCATTTTATTGCCAGTATCTTAAAACTTTAATAATATATGAAACAATTAACAACATTTTAAAGTCTGTATATCGAAATCATTGGATTCAAAACAACATAAACATGTTGACCAATTTAAACTGATGTCCACGATACAGGGAATTCAAAATAGAAGAGAAAAAACAGGGGAAGAAGAGGGCTCCAGATGAAGGCCGACTTTGAGAAACATTTTTGTGAAAAGAAATTCCAGCGAGCAGTTGAATTATGACTGAGGTTTACTAACTCCTGTTTTCATCATGTGAATATGTAGATATTATTATGATATAAAGCAATTGCAAGTCATGACAACAAATCTAAAAAGTTAGTCAGGGGTGTTTTTGCACTACGGTCAATACTCGAATGATCATCCTCAAGTATGATGTGCAGAAGATATGAGATAAGAAAAATATTCAGTCTATGTTACGAAGAACTTGGTTTTTCTTTTTGTGCATCTATTTGAATTCCGCTTCCAATCCTTGTAACTGCTTATTTTGAAATGTATTAAACAACTTTATCAGAATGGTGGTGATTAGCATGGATAAGTTCTCCTGGCGTGGGTTTCACTAAAGTGAAAGCTTCTTCATCTTCCTTTAATTTTAATTTCTGTTGTTGCATTCCAATGCTTCAGCATGTTACTTTGGTTGGTTCTTGGATAAGTGTCACCTTTGTGGTGCCATTGGTTGTCTGCTTCTCCTTCAATTTGGATTTCTGGATTACCTTATTATTTTCTTCTTCAAAACTTCTTTAAGTATATAATATTTTCCATTTGAGTAGTCTAAAAATTGAACTTCCAATTTATGCTTATCCTCCTTTGGGAGAATGTACTCGATATACCACCAAGGATCCTCTTAAGCCGTTCATGGATTGGATTATTGGAATTGGGGGTCTATCATGGGAGAAAAGATGAATATCCTCACCAACATCCCAATTCTGTTGTCCGCAACACTCTCATTCTGGCCGAAATTTGTGTCCGCTTGAGAATGTCAAAGATCTTCATCAATGGCCAATTACACAACAGTATGAGTATGCATTCATGGTTTGCTGATATCACCTGCTTTGTCTCATTTTGTAATTTTTCCTTTCTTTTGCTCCTTTGTTTTGATTTGTGGTACTCTGTGCTTTTAAATTTTAACCTCCTCTTTAGAGAAACTCAATTTATATTGCACATTTTTTAACGCGCCTTATTATTGCTTGGTTCCCACTATTTTCAGTTCCAAATATCTCAATCCACCTCAGCAGTTACTCAATGAAATGGTTGGTTTTAAAAAAATTGAAAAGCAGCCATAATCATCAAAACTCCTGTGAGATAAAAATAAACAATAGCACCAAAAAGAATCACCGGTGCCTATCTACAATTTCTTGGAACCAAATTAATTATAAAATCTTTACTAACAATACTGTCCAATTTAAACTCACACCGCGGCAATGCGCGGGTCGCATGCTAGTGTGGGTGTTTGGCAGTGCGTTTGCACTGCGATCTGTTGCAACACACCTCACAGCACCACAGTTTTTTGTGACACGCCAAACAACTTTTGCTTTCTAACTCACCTCACAGCACCACAACTTTTTACCTCACAGCACCTCACCACACCTCACAGCACTCCCAAACGCTTACAATGTATGTTGAATTGTCCTACGTAATCAAATTAGGTCAATTATTTTATTTTAGATTAATGTACAATATAAACATTAAGTGATTTGATATTAATATTATTAGTCATCCAATATAACCGTAATTTAGATACGCCAAACGCACCTCACAGTACCACACCGCACCGCACCACAGTTTTAAAAGTGATGCGCCGAACAGCTTTTTGCGTTCCAACTCACCTCACAGCACCACACCACACCACACCTTACAGCACCTCACAGCATTGCCAAACAAGCCGTATTTTCATTTTAATTCTTTATCAACTACCACTTACACAAAGGTCAACCCGATATGGGCCTAATAACCCGACCCAGTTACATCTGGACCCGATAGCGGAGCTGTCACTGTCACCATCGGGAAACATCGGTCTGATCGTTAGGTGCGCCTTATGTGGCACCGTATTTCAGACTCTCCCTCCTTTCTACAAATTGACTTCAATTGATGACAGTTTGTCTGTCGGAGCAAACAAGGGAAGAATGGGTGCGAAGAGGGCTCTGCTTCAATGTCTCTCTCTGTCTCTGGTGATTCAAGTGTCATTCGTGGTGGTGTCACTCGGCAACTACTTCAAGCCGTTCAACGTGACTTACGATCACAGAGCGCTCATCATCGGCGGCAAGCGCCGTATGCTCATCTCTGCCGGCATCCACTACCCCCGTGCCACTCCCGAGGTATCCACTTGTCTTGCTTAAAGATTCAGTGAACTTATAGTTCCCTACCTATGAAGTTATCGTCATATAGATTGATTTTCATTCTTGGGTTTGTCGAAATCATGGAAATTTATTGTTTGAATTATTGAGAACAACGGAGGAGTGAATGGGTAGGATTGGTCAAAGAACAGTGAAAAAGAGAAGAAAGGGAGAGATTGATGAACCTGTATATATGTGTTAGCATTTAATATGTATTGCCTCTTCCTGTTTATTATAGACCAAATAATGCGAATTTCTTTATATTTACATATTTGGCACTTTCAAGTATTTAAGTTTTTCTAAAATAAGCCCTCATTCTTTTGCCCCCAAACTAATAGAATAATATATCTTTTATCTTTGCAAATGATGAGATCCGATTTTTCAATGTCTTCATATTTTTCTTTGTGATAGAACTTGGAAGGCATCCATTTTCTTATAATAAATGGAAAATAATGTAATAAATACTCCATTTGATTTGCTAGTCAATTATAGTTACTGGAAAGTTTAGTCTGTAGCCATTGCAAGCATGTAGCATGCAGACATTTTATTGACTAGACAACATGATGAAGAGATAATGGTTAACAGTAGCTTTCGGAGGCGATTTAGATCAGTACCGAAGCAAAATTGCAATGGAGAGAGAGAGGTATGGGTGTGAATTGAGTAAAAAGTGCAGCATTTGTGTGGCTGCCTCTGTATGCCTGACTTGGAGTCAATTGATCATCTGCTCATACATTGCCCTTGGTCCACAAAGGTGTGGGCCAATTTGCTGATAATGCTGGGCATTAGGTGGGTCACAAATGCTTCAACAGACAAGGAGCTGCTGGCTTGGAAATCTATAGGCAAAGGAAAGCATCAAAGAAGCTTCTCTTAACTTATTCCATTGTCGGTGATGTGGATGATATGGATTGAAAGGAATAACAGAATTTTTAACAACAATGAGTCCTCCTTAGAAACTTTCTTAGAAAAATGGCTGGAATGCATAAAGTTATGGAGTGCTCCCCTTTCAGGGAAAGTTTTTGATTATATGAATTTATGTAGTATGTAGCTTTTAGGGCTGCGCTCTCCTCCTTGTTTTCTTCTGGGTTGCGTCCCCTTGGTGCTTGAATAAACTTTTTTCATTCAAAAAAAAAAAAGTGCAGCATTTGTAGGTCTTGCAAGGGTAGACTTAAAGTATCATAAATACCTATAATTTTACGTCTCTTTAGTTCCCCTCTCCATTCGTAGTCAAGGCAATTCAGATTGAGGTTAATGTGGGGACACGAAAACATATGATCCCCTTCCTTTTTTACTTTTAAAGACAAAGAAGTGTACAAGTCTTCTCTCTTTTCCTTTCCCTTATTTTGCTTTAGGTCTTCTTCGTCTCTTATTATTTTTCTTCCCACCTGTACCTGCAAAGCTATGGGCAGCAGCCATTAGTTTGTTTTTTCCCTTTTTTTTTCCATCTCTTTTACTTCCCTCCATCAATCCACTCCATTTTCAGCCATTCCAAAGATCTATCTGCTTGGTAAGTATGTTGAACTCCAATTCCAATTTATTTTGCACCATTTGGCCCATCTTATGTGAGCCATCCATTTGTGTTATGTTTGCATAGGTTGTGGTTCGAATAAAAGACACTTGTTTCTAATACCAATATAATCTGATTATTCTTTATTCCTTGAAAGAGAGAAACACACTATCATTTATTTTGTTGTGCCATGATGTCTTTAGAATCTGCAATCTGTATGTTTACAAGTTTATGATAATCGATCTGTGTGTTACTTGTCAAGCCATTGAACTATTAATCCCTCATGGTAACAGATGTGGCCTGATCTCATTGCGAAGAGTAAAGAAGGTGGGGCCGATGTTATTCAAACATATGCATTTTGGAATGGACATGAGCCAGTTAGAGGAGAGGTATGATAACTTCTTGGCACAGCTAGTCAGGGGATAGCCGCTTTGCATGTCTGGTCCAAGAAGACATTTTTCAACTAATATTTTAATGTTTTGTTTAAACTTCTTGTTCAGTACAACTTTGAAGGAAGATATGATATTGTCAAGTTTGTGAAGCTAGCGGGTGCGAGTGGGCTCTTCCTCCATCTTCGCATAGGTCCTTATGTCTGCGCTGAATGGAATTTCGGGTCTAATCTCTGTGCTCATCTCTCTTTTACTTTCTCTCTAATTACAACTGCAGCAACACAGTTTATTTTAAAGTTACATTGTCAATAATACATTAAATGCGTTATTATTCTTTGTGTTCGCTGCTAGATGCTTGCACTTGTATCTGCAGGTGCTTGCAATGAGTTAATTTAGCAAAAAATTGTTAATACCTTGCTATTCATAGATAAGCAAGAATATTGGTTTAGCTTTTCCATACCTGAAAAAATTTGGGTCTCTACTCTTTTTTTTAATATTGATAACACTAGTAATGGTTCTTTGAATACATAACTGCTTGTCAATGTATGTATCATGTAACACCATCTTAATCAATATTTTTTGCCTTTCAAATGGTAGAAAAACTTCGTCAGATAAGGCACAAAGGGAGTGCCTTCCATGTACAAAAAACTGAAAAAGAATCAAAGAGTAATTGAATGTTGTATGTTGAGTATCAATTCTTCATCAACATTGTTTTTCCCATTAGACCAAAAGACAGTGCGGCTAGGTGTTTCTTTTTGATAATCTATTTGATGTTTGTCCCTCCAAATAAATCGACAATGCATGTCCACTATCTCTTTTGGTGTTTTTTGATTTTTTTTTCTCCATTGAATTGGCTGCTGGCTTTTTAACACCATTCCAGAGCTTCCTTAACTATCTGCATGTAGACAATATAACTTACTGATTCCTCTGGTTTCTTACCTGTTGACAATAATAATGCCTTCCTTCCCAATATAATGAAAAATCAGAATTCTCTCCCTACTATATTTCTTATCTATTGATTTTATATCACATTTAAGCATAAATCTTGTTCCATATATGCTTTTTGATAAAATTCTATCATCCAATCATAATAGGTTTACATCAAGGATCAACATTGAACATGTTCTTGTTTGCCATTTTGATGGACAAGCTTGAAAGATCTGTGTATATGATGAGGTCCCGATCCCAGATCCAACACCAAACCACTCCAATCCACCCAAACTACTCAAACAACTCCAAATAAGAATAATAACAAGACAGTAACAAGAAGTACAATGATAGAGAATGGAGATAGATTTGATTGAATGGAACATACAAAAAGAAGCCCTAATACAATCTCTAAGATGGAAGTCACAGAATTGATCCACACCCTAGCCCAAGCAAATCGAGGCAAGAATATCCCAAAGAACTGAAATCTAAACAAGAACCTTGATCGGAGTTCAAGCCTTGTACAAGATAGTCAAAGCAAGACTAATCCGAAGATCCGATTCTAATAGTGGGTTCCCCAGTTGGCAGTTGTGCCAACTCTATTCTTCTCTTCGATAAACCCTAATGCCTACAAATCAGGCTTTATTTATACTAACTAAAGTTGCCCTAAATATTTTTGGGACCAATCACAGACTGACACGCGTATAGCTCACTTGATCTTTTGCTCGCCTCGCCACATTTGTGCTTGGACCTACTTCCGCTCGCCTCGTCTCCATAGCGCTTGGTCCTCCCCCTTGCTCCCCTCTATGCGACACCAATGACATCTCTTTAATTGCCTTTCCAGCCACGCCCAAGGGTCCTCCTAGGGTTGTTCCTTCACTCACCTTATCATCTCATCTCTACCCAAAGGTCTTTTGGCGTCCGGCGACACCAAGGTTGTTCCTTCACTTGTCAAGGCTGTCCCTTCACTCTCCTCGCCAGCTCCTTCTACCCGCCTCTCTTCTACCATGCCCAAATCCAGAGGTGCCATAATACTTTTGGGGTCCACCTTGGCATGGGTATTTTTGTCATTAGTCCTTATGCTTGCCAAAGGGTTCTCATCAGTATATTATTTAGAGATGATATAGTTTCAGTGGATGACTGTTTCAAAAGTTGGTTCAAAGTTAGAAACATGAAGAATGGCTTGAAATCCTTGGGTTTTTTTTTTTTTGTTGAATGTTAACCAAGGTGGTGCTAAGATTACACAGAAGCCAATGTTGATAGCACCAGTAACATTGCTAAAATTGCCACCAATGCTTAAAAGCCTTATAAAAATTAACCATGGAGGTGATAATAGAAGTTTTCTGATTGTTAAGAATCCTAACAATTTCAAGTTTCCCTGTTGGACTATTGGGGATTTAGACCACGTAAGTGTAAAATAGAGCATAAAAAGTGTAATAAAGGCTGAATAGAGATAAGGATTCAGTAAAATGCATTAGGATAAAAGTATTGCTACAAATAATAATTATTATTATTGCAAAACCAGGGGAAAAAGTTACTAATAATTGAGATTCTTTAATTTTGGGTCAATAGTTCAGATTGGCAGAGAGATCGAGTGGGGTGTTTTCAATGAGAATAAATGTTTGGATGAAGGGGAAGAATGCATATAGTGTTTGTGCAGTCAAAAGGTATCCTTGAATTCCTTTTCAAAAAAAAAGAAGGTATCCTTGAAGCTAAACGATCAATCAATAGGTCTGCTAGTGCTATGCATGTCTCACCATGGAAGTTGGGTACCCAAGCAAAGCAACATCCTGCTCAAAAGATGAATGTAGTAATGAGAATGAAGTGTTGTGTTGCAAAATGCTACGTCAGCACAATGTAAGACAAGATAGAAACAAGGGCTTTGATCAGAAGTAGATGTAGTTCTGATTGAAGACAAGATCACAAAAAATCATTTAAGATGGCATTGGCCAATATGGATTAACAAATTCCCTAAAATACAGACAAAATGCCACTTTTCCCTATTTTACAGATTCCCTTTTCAACCTACGCTGCGTTAGTTTACCTGTCATATTCTCTATTTCATTAAAATAACAATTTATTCTCTTTCTTTTATTATTTTATTAATAAAAAATCATTGAAAAAATAGTTAAGTCCCTCTCTTGTCTCATCCCACAGCCTTTGATGGAAGCTCTTTTGCTCTCCTACCCTACCCGAAACCAACCCCAAATTGACATCTGATGATGGGATGAGACCCCAAATCACTACAGAGAATGAAATCACTCATTTTTCAAAACAATGGCAAGTTTGGTTGGTACAATTTGGGCATGAACTTGGACAATGACTCGGTTCCTAAAGCATTGCAACCGCCACCACGATAATCCTCAACATCATCACCTGAGCGATTGCAAGTGGGGCAGATTATGATTAAGAAGAAGCTACGCAGTGGGAGTTCTTGAGGCGCTGAAGAGAGGAGAAGAAGTGGCCGGAGGTGGAGAGGATTGTAGTACAGAGGAGGAGAGAGAGAATAGAGAGAAGAAGGAGAGACGAAAAGCTGCTACGTAGGACATAGGAGAGAGAGTATAAGTGATAAATAATATTATTTTAATGTTACATAATGCTACAATGGTTCCCTAGATGTAGGGAACCACTGTAGCACGTCTTTATAATAGGGGGAGTCTAGGAAATCTGATGCAGATGTGTTTTTTGACAACTTCTCGATATTTGTTCCCTATTTTACAAACAGATCCATGGTTAGGTAATCTGACATGGATGTTCTAACAATGTGATGAGAATCCCACATCGGAAGATGGTGGGTTTGGAGTCTAGCTTATAAGGGAGGACAAACCTCCTATTGTCAACCTAGGTTTTCAATAGAGAGTTAGGCCCAAACTTGTGATGCTAGACTTGGGCCCCCATCCCGTGTGGCGGGTATTCATCACAATGTGAGTGCTTCAGTGTATAGAGTGGAGAAAATCCAAGTAGGGGGAAGTGAAGAAGAGAATACAGAGACTGTAAAAGACATTGAAGGAAATAATAAAGAAGCATATGGATAAGATTTTAGTGGTGCACATAGGTTTAGACCAAATTGAATGACGAAGGAAAATGCATTGCAAATAGTTTCTTTATGGACTAATGTAGCCAACCTTAGTTGGGATGAGCTTAGGTGATGATGACAATATTCCAAGAACGTAACTGTAGGATTTTCCATGACAAGGAGTGCTCGATTGGGTTTCTTTTGGATGGATGGCTTTATGTGCTTAAATTCTGGTTGAGTGGAATTTGTTTTAATATTTTTGATTTTCAAATTCTCATGTAATTATGGTTTGTTCTCGGGTTGCACTCCCTTGGTTCCGTTATTAAATTTTTTCTATTCAAAAAAAATATTCCAAGAAGTGAGTGAAGTCTGAAAATACTGCCTGAACGTTTCTAATTCACACTTCATGGATCTTCTAATAAATAGCAAATTTTAGTTCACTGCATCATGGTTGACCTTCCTATTTTCTCAACCGGACCTTCTTTATTCCTTGCTAGCACAAACATGGCCTGAAAACTATGTCTTTTGAGATTTAGAGCCGTGCCAATCATCATGCCAAATGCTCACTCTTTTTTCCATTCCCCATCACAAAGCAGACATTTGGCAGCCACTCTTGCCGCTTCTATCTTATTTCCCTCCAAACCCTGTACTCCACAACTCTTCTATGCTCTTGACAAAACCTGCATATCAATTTAAAAATCCCCTTGGAACTATTCTGTTATGGTGGGCAAAAAAGTTGCAGTCTCAAATGAAGCATTGTGTTGGTGTTGGATGTTAACAGCATTAATGAAAAATCTTTTTAACACTCCAGGGATATTGCGAAAGAAATACTTGAAGCCAAAATTAGCATTTGTATGCCAGTTTTCACAAATATCAGTTATATGTTGTTACCCCTGTGTGGCTGATAAGAAAGCCATCAATTTTTTCCTCTGGTATTAATACTATCATAACTGAATCTTGCAGAGGGTTCCCAGTGTGGCTGCGCGATATCCCTGGTATAGAATTTCGAACAGACAATGTGCCGTTCAAGGTATAATACTCATATCAGCACCTATGCTCCGAAAATTATTTTGTTCATTCTATTTATTTAAAGCTGAGATATTAAGAGTGTTAAGTTAGTTTCGTTAAATTTTAAGCATATTTATGTTTTACGGCCTCTCCATATATTATGGCGGGTAAGGTCTGTGTACATCTTACCTATCCCTGACCCAACCAACAGCAGGAGCCTTGTACACAGGAGTTGTTCACCTTTATAGTTTAAAGTGATGGATGTGGAAATCTTTCATTTATTCTTTTCTTATTTCTAGTACAATACAGTTGTTGATATATGTATTTATAAAAGTGATGAAGGGCATGTCAAGCAATTCATGCAACACCAAGTGGCTTAATGTATTCCTTCTTCACCCCTTTCACTCATGTACATGTCTATCCAAAATGAATTCAACATTTTCATAGTCAAAGATAAATACATCTTCCATGCAAAACAATTAAAAAAATCGATGTGCTTTGCTTTGTTCATGAGCTTAAACATGAAAAGTTTCGATAAAAAAGTCTGGAAATAAAATTTGATTAATGTTAACATGATAATGAATGGAATTTAGGTGAGTGTCAATTTATGATATTTTGGAAGTGTACCGCATCAGAAATTTATTTACCCTTAAGTAGCTTGAACTTATTTTACTGTAAGTCTGTTGTAGAAAGTAGAAAACGAGATATGAATCTACTGTCCTTAATTGTTTTGATAATATTTTGGTCATTTTGAAAGAGAAGAATAGTGTGAAAGAGAAGAATGTAGTCTACAAGTGTCGAAGGACATCCTTTTTTGTCTGTTCAATTATTTTATTATTATTATTATTGTTATTTTTTCCGGAATGCACGATTTGAAGCTGAAACTAGCAGGTTGATACTCACACCTACCACTAGCCACCTAATGGTGGACATCATTTGTTGTAAACGGTTGAGGGGAAATACATTTTTTTTGTCTTCACCCTTATCCGTAAAGTTCTACTCGGAAAAAAATGCGTTTCACCCTTCCTCTCTTCTTCCTTTTGTCATAAGCTGACTAAAGATACTTCAATAAAAACTTTGATGACTTGGACTAAATGAGTTTCAATTTTAATTTTCTAAGGTATGAAAGTGGTGTTTTTTTTTTTTTTTTAATTTTTTTGCTAGGGATCACAGAAAGATTAATGTGGTCGTTTCTTGTTCTTGATTCTAAGAGATGCTGTTTGGTGAATGAGAAAAACACAATGTTCTTATCATTAGACAGCTAAAATTTTTAAGCAATAAGCTCGTTTTTCTTTGTTGTATGACCCAGGCCATCTTTGTATATAATTTCTTGTCAGCCAATCATTTCATTTTTTCTTCTTGTTGGGGCATCTTCTCAAAAGTTCTTTTTACTTTCTGATTTATCCCTAGAAAGCAGTTGATCACTATGTACATGCTTTATATCGTGGAAGCTGCTGTTAGAGTCTTTCTTGGACTTTGTATTCAGAACTGGGTCATCCATATTCTGAGTTTTGTTGACCTTAAATTTTGTTCGGAGATCATGACATCTCAATGATATTTCATTCTTACAGGAGGAGATGCAGCGATTTGTAAAAAAAATGGTGGATCTGATGCGAGAAGAAATGCTATTTTCTTGGCAAGGTGGCCCGATCATCATGTTGCAGGTTGTAATAGAATTTGAAATTCAGTAATGTACACTTAAGTTTCTAAGTTGAGTCTTAAGCCTGCTTCAGAGTGCAAAGTCTTGGGAGGTGAAATTGGAATCAAATTCACATTCTTCTGATAGTCTTATGCTCGGGATCTTTGAGTGATGATGGATCTCTTAAGAAGAATAACGAGAAGTGCCCATAATAAGGGTATCATATCCCTTTCAATCATTCAATGGAGATTCTCATCCTCATGTCTCCCAAATTGCATTAGGTGTGGGGTCCCTTGTTCATACTTAACCACAAGAGAGGCCCCAAACCGTGATCATCATGCTGTCATATTTCTTAAGAGACGTCATATGGCCAAGCATTGATACAGATTCCAATTTCCTCCCAATTCTATGCACATCTAATTACTGGAATTAAAATTGTTCCTGTTATCAGATTGAGAATGAGTATGGAAACATTGAAGGCTCATATGGCCCGAGTGGGAAGGCTTATGTTAAATGGGCTGCTGGGATGGCAATGGGGCTTCGTGCTGGGGTTCCATGGGTGATGTGCAAGCAAACTGATGCTCCAGGTGATATTGTAAGCATTTGTCTAGTATATTACGTCTTTCAAATTCTTCTAACTAATGTTCTCATGTAATTAATGATCAATGAAGCCTTTTATTCGTCACTAAAAAGAAACCTTAAATTTTCCAGGTTTGACTATGAAATTCACTGCTTTATTTAGTTTTGAATGATGTATCAGACTTCTGAGATTTAGAGCTGAAATATTGACAATCGTCTTCTTTTGTTTCATCTCTTCTACAGATTGATGCCTGCAATGATTATTATTGTGATGGTTATAAGCCAAATTCCTATAACAAACCGACACTTTGGACAGAGAATTGGGATGGATGGTATGGCTATGCCAATGTACTACATACAATAATTGCTATCTGCGATTCTTTTCCATTAAATTTGGTTACGTGATTGATCTGCGATGCATGTGTATATAGCATGTTTACGGGCATTGTGAAGAATGTTGTGTTTAGTGAAATTTGAGTTATTTCTTTTCTACAAAATAACATATAGCGTGTTCTCTTGGTATTGATAGATTTGCTTACAATCTGAATCTCAAATCGACATGAATTCTGTCATAAATTTATCCCAAACATTTATATCATACTTTCATAAATTTATATTCTAATAGTGTTGAACTAAAACATTTATTTCATACTTTCATAAATATAAGAATATTAATTGGTCTAAGATGGGAGGAGTTGGTCTATATGGTACAACTAGCACACACACATGCTAGAGACCCCCAAAAGTCCCTAAATCTATGTGGCATTAAAATAACCATTGATTAAAAACACACATGTAGGGCCTACTTCACATCCAATCCTCCACGTTAAATGGGGGTCTTTTGGGGGTCTCAAGCATTATTCTTGATTAAAAGGGACTACAAGTGCAATTAACCCAAATGTAAAAGTTATTTCCAAACCATTAAAAATCTTCTGTTATCACTTAGAGAAAGAACTATCTGATTTACATGCCTTTCTATAAGAGTAACTCATTGATGCTACTGCATTCTAGATAACTGCTAAGTTTATCCTTTTTAGTGAAAATTCTCATCTATCATTTTCTATTAGCTCGCACAGCTGAGTTATTGTACTGATTTATCATAACATTTCCTCTTTCAAAGCCTAGTAACTTATGGATGTTTGTCTTATATGATACATCAACCAATTTAAAGTATTTTTAATTCCAATCTGCGCTTGCTGTCAACCATTGAATCTGTTATGTTGCAAATTAATAGTAATGGCTTCATATATAAGCTTATGACCACTGAATTAAAATTTTAGATTTATGTTTTGAAGGTATACATCTTGGGGTGACAGTTTACCCCATAGACCAGTTGAGGACCTTGCATTCGCTGTTGCACGCTTTTTCCAACGTGGAGGGAGCTTTCAGAATTACTATATGGTACTGCAGATAACTGAAATAAGATTTAGATTGCATGAAATTTTCATGGAAGAGTATCATTCTGTCATAAATTGCATGAGATAGCATTTGTAGTTTCTTGGTATTGTCAATTTGATTGATAGAAATTCTTCTGGGTTTTTGTTTTTAAGGTTGAAATTTTAGTTTAAGGCAAATTTACTTTCATTTTCTTGAAGAAAATATGGTTGAATCTTTCACCAAAAAATAGAAAAAGCCGTAACAATTCTTATCATACAGATTTGTTCAGTGGCGGAGCTATTCAAGGGGGGGGGGGGGGGGGGGGGGTGGCATGGTGCCCCCAAAAATTTGGAAAATTTTTAGTACAATATACTTATATATATATATATATATATCAATATATGTATGTACATATGTGTTATAATGCTGTAATATGCTTTATGGCCAATAATATGTAAGCCCAAAGAAGAGCCCAATTCATTTCATAAAAAGAATTTCTATTAATGAAATAATCAATTTCTCTTTATTTGGCTCTCTCTCCGATACAGCTACACCATATCATACCATAACCAGAAAGATTCTCAGAAGACATTAACCCTAAATTAAAATTAGCTTGGTGAGACTTTTAGTTCATATTCAATCATGGATGATTTCTACTTAATGAAAGATCGTCGTCGAACACAACTGAAATGATTTTTTTATTTGAACATGTTATGTTTTAATTTGTGAATGTAATTTAATGACTCTATTGATATTTACTTATTTCTGGTCACTTTTAGTAAATTTCCCTAAAAAAAATTTTGGGGGCAGAACCCCCATAATTTTTTCGCCCCCTTCTATAAATTCCTGGCTCCGCCACTGGATTTGTTCAAAGCAATCAAAGTTTACTTATAAAGGAAAAAGTAGTTAAAGTTTTCTTATTCTACTTTATTTTCCTCTTGCCAGAGGAAGAAGTTGTAAAAAGTTTGGAACTAGTAACCACCTAGTGGCTGATGCCATTATTGCGTAGTATCATTGGCATCTCTCAAAGACAGTGGTGCTTATAATTGGCTAAAAGAGATATAAGTAAGAAGTAAGTTCCATAGTTTCTTTGGAATCTAATTAATTACATGCATACTGGAAAATACATGATGAGATTTATATCAGATCTATTTAAGATTTAGCTTTATTTCAACTAATGTACATATACTGGATTAATGAGCCTGCTGCATGGTTGCAGTTCTTTGGTGGAACTAACTTTGGTCGGACTTCTGGCGGCCCATTCTATATTACTAGTTATGATTATGATGCTCCAATTGATGAATATGGTAGGTGAAACTGGACAGGAGAAAAAAGTTTGTGCAAATGTTACTGATTTGGGCACAACTATCTAGTTATTATAGCTTCTATCAACAAATGTAATTCCCAAGATTTTGATTCAGGTTCTGTCTCTATTTCTGTCTCTCTGTTACGTAGGTCTGCTGAGTGAACCTAAATGGGGACATTTGAAAGATCTGCATGCTGCAATAAAGCTTTGTGAACCTGCTCTAGTAGCTGTTGATTCCCCTCATTATATGAAATTAGGCCCAAAGCAGGAGGTTCGTGATTACCTTGAAGTTTTCTGTTGTCCTGCATTGACTTAGCTATGAATTAGCATGTCTTCTTGGCTTGATTGATGTTTTCTGGACTGAAATTTCAAAGGATTTCAATTTCTTCCATTAGTTGGAGTTGCTTCAATTTGGAACCTCTAATGTGCTCAATTTAAGTGTTATTCTAGTAAGATTCATGCTAGAAAACTTTCCGGAAGAATTGTTCTGGATTTATTCTATGGTCTCAAATGCTGAGATTCAAAAGCGTCGTTGACCTTAAAACCAAAAAAAGTTATAATATTTCTGATTGTGAATCCCTTCGTTTCTCTTGTGCTTTTATGAAGACAGAACTCATCCGAAACCTTAAACCCAATATCCTGAATCTTGGACTATTATTAAAATGGGCACCGGGGAGTCTCAGTTACATCTGAAATATAGAGCTGATTACAGAACTACATTTCCCCAAAACCAAAGAGTATTAAACCAAGAACCAAATGACTTTTATAGTTACTTGAAAGCCCTCCCATTCTTCTCCAGCCAGATTTTCCAGGAGATTTCTAAGGGAATTTCTGTGGCAGCTTTTCCTTGTTTTCATGTGTTTTGAAAGGAAGGCCAGTCCTTCAGCTCTCTATCAAAAGAGTCAGCAATGACCCAGGTAATTCCCGAAATCCTAAGAGCAATGTTCCAGAATTTTCTTGCTCACTTGCTGTTAAGAAGTAAGTGATTGCTCTTTCCTCTTGTTTCTTTTATAAATAGTATCTATTTATAACTGTCATCCCTCATCATTGGGAAGTTTAAATTGTAAGAATTTGACTCCACGGCCTCACAAAGAAGCATTGTTTCTCTATATATCACAATCCAAAACATATTGCAAGTTTCGAACTCCCAACATTGCATTTCTTACAAAAGTGACATTCCAAGGTAAACAACTCCCGTGCACTAGACTCTTGTAGTAGATGGGGTTGGGAATATGCAGGATATTATGACATGAAAACAAGGTTATTGAATGAAAATTTGTTATTGGATGACCTTAACTTGCATTAATGTAGGGAGATTACTAATCAATTTCAATCAATCTAATTTCATACGTTGTAAAAAGTATAACTGGTTTGTTTTTATCTAGCATCTTACACCTGCTTTTATTTTGTTTGATATATATATTCCATATTGCAATAAGAATGTTATCAGTATCATCATTTAAGGTTGAGAAACTAAGCCTTTTCTTTGTGTGTTATTAATTATGATTTATACTTTTTTGTTTTACATAGAGTTTTCCTGCTGCTAGTTTGGTGTTCAGTTTGAAAGCTGACAATTTTATGCATACAGGCACATGTTTATGGTGTAGGTGTTCATTCTGAAGGTCTGAACTTAACTCATTGTGAAACTCAAAGCATCTGCTCTGCATTTCTTGCCAATATTGATGAACATAAGTCAGCTTCAGTGACATTTCTTGGTCAATCATATACAATACCACCATGGTCAGTGAGTATACTACCTGATTGCAGGAACACGGTATTCAACACTGCTAAGGTTCGCTTCTTACGCTTGTACCCAAAAGAAAGCTTTTGTTAGCAATTGGTCTACATTTGTCCATACCTTTTCCGTAATGATGCAACAAATACATAACTTTTGTTTCTCTTAGACTTGCTATTACCCCTCCAAAAAAGTTTTTAAAATGTTTGAATATATACTTACAAAGTTACAGTACAACCATTTAAACCATGTTCAGTTAAATTCATTCTTTTGTCCAAATAGATGGTCTGAGAAAGTTCAAATAGTGACCAATATTTCTTGTTCAGTTCGGAAGAGGGAAATTTATATTTTGATTTTTCGTTTTTATTTCCTCATTTTGGAATTTTATTGTGTGTTTAGAAATGTTGAATGGATGTTGCCTCTGTTGGTAATATAAGTTTCCTTTTTCACTTTCCTCATTTTGGGATTTTGTTTAGGGTTTAGGGATGTTGAATGGCCATTGCCTCTGTTGTTGGTTTTGTGGTCCCAGCATGTCCTCTTGGGTAAGAAACGACTTTCAGGATCAAACCTTGATCTTTCCTCTTCATCTTTCCTCTGTTTGAGCAGGTTGGGGTGCAAACTTCCATCAAGACAGTTGAGTTTGCTTTGCCTCTTCTTCCAAAAATTTCTGTTTTGCATCAAACTGTGGATCACAATAAAACTTCCCACTACTCGAAATCCTGGATGGCTTTAAGAGAGCCAATTGATATCTGGAGTGAGGACAACTTTACCGCCCAAGGCTTCTTGGAGCATTTGAATGTGACAAAGGACCGTTCTGATTATCTATGGCACTTCACCAGGTACGCTTTTCTTTGATCTTGGATAGAATCATATTATGGTACAACCATTACACGGCAAGAATACACATACATAAATAAATAAATAAATAAATAAATAAATAAATAAATATATATATATATATATATTGTCTATTGTCTCAATATTACAATAAAATCCAAACACAAAATCAAACCTAGACAGCACACAAACTGTAATCATATTATATTCATAAAAATAAGAAACTAAAATAACTGATCCTTTGTTTGGATTGGTACTTTTTAGATACCCAGTTGTTTGATTGTTCAAAAGAATATAAATACATATTCAGCATCAAAACCCTTACCCTAAAAACACTGCTCTTTCTTGTACATACTCTAAAAAGAGGCCCTCTCGCCAGTTGCCATCGAACACCCACAAACATCAAATTGTAAAGCCACTATCGCTTTACCTTTGTTCAACTCTATAAAATATAAATTAAACCTATATATCATCTAAACTCACAAAATTATTCCTAAACTAATAAAAAAATCCAATTAGAAAATAACTCACAACAAGAATAATATTATTCATAAACTCACCCTTTTATTTAGAAGATTATTTCCACTGTATCCCATCCTCATTAATAAGTAATATGGGGCTTTATGTGTATAGAGATCTTGTAGGAACAAATTCTTTTTGGCCACCTACTCCTTTCCTAACCAAACTCTCAGATCTTCCCACTTGTAAATTAACATATCAAATCTTGAGACTAGCTAGTTAGATTTTTTTTTTGGTGTGCCCGAAATTAGCTGAAGTTGCACTATTTTTATGGAACTATGCAAAGCTCATTCACTAAGTAATACATGGGATATACATCCTCAACCCATAACACAGATTACATATTCCATTTCCTTCTCTCTCGTAATTGCCCAATGCCAATAGGGTAATTCATGACTTTGCAATGCTTTGTAACCAATGAGTAATGATACAATGTATTTTTGTTGATTGTTGTTGGGTTGGGACATTTCACATCATTTATACATATTCTAACACCCCCTCACGTGTGGGCTAGGCAATCCAACGGCCCAATATGTGAACAACAAACGAGGTCCAACATTAAGGCTACTCTCATGAAGGCCCACACTTGGGGCAACAACAAATGGAAGTTTAAATTGTGGAGGCTAAGGTTTAAGACCTTCCGTTTCGATACCATGTTAATATTACTTACTTTGCCCTAAATCAAAAGTTAAGAATGACAAAGTATGTCACGCCCCTCTCCTAAAGTATACCGAAGTGTACCTATTCCCACAAGGACGTGACCAGCAGGGGACCCCATCCCCCGAACCAAGCCTTAATCCAATATGTAAACCTAATAAAGTATATAAAGTGAAAACAACTCCTGAAACATATAAGAAAACAGCCTCTCCAAAATACCATACATACACCCACCAAAACCATCGGAGTATCTATACAACAGCGGAAATAAGAAGACATAACTACCCAAGATCAAACTGAGTAAATACGTAATATATACAAAATACAGTATCAGAAGTCCTCACACTTGGCTAAAGAAATAGCCGAGACTACACACCAGCTCATGCGTCCCTCCGCTGACCATCGTCACCTAAATCCAACTCACCTGAAAGGGAAAACAAGAAGAGTGGTGAGCCAAGAAGCTCAGTAGGGCATAGAAAGGGAACTCCGATATCCAAAAATAAGAAATCAATGAATATGAAGCAGAATATGAAGTACAGTAAATATATAACCATCAGTAATCCAACCAAGTAACATGACAACCGATAAGGCTATACAACACCGTAACCACAAACATTGGTCTCCAACAATCCACAATCCATAATCTGTAATCCACCCCTCGACCCCCCCTAATCCCCCGTAGGGTGTCTCCCAGTCCAAGTCCACACCGAAACTGGATAAGGATCGGATATCCTGATAGCATAGCCTACACCAAATAGCGTCCCCTGTGATGTACTTCACCTCAGAAGGTCTACAGGTACGTACCTAGTTTATTGTATAATCCATCATAATCCAATATATTGGGCTCCTATACGGGCTCTACAGTCTACATCAACCACCTCCAATCACCTCACTCCTAAAAGCATACGAATAATGATAATCAACAAAGAATACGTATAAAACATACAAACATGTTGCATTTCCACCCTTGAAAACCGACAAAACCATAATATACTGCACGCGTCCCCGTTAAACCCCTGACTCCGAAAGTCAACTCACTCCGAATCTCAACCAGAATCACCGTCTACATCGAAAAACACGATATATGAAAATACAGTTAAAACACGTTCAGTCAACTATGGTAAACAGTCAAAGTCAACGGTCAACAGTGGTAAACCGGGTCAACCAGAGCCAAACAGTGTCAAACCAAGTCAAATGGGTCAAACCGGGTCATACCGGGTTAAATGAGTTAAACCGAGTCAAACCGGGTCAACTCGGCCCGACTCTGCCCATTCAACACCACTCTCGGCGATCCGGTCACCCAAACCTGTCAAATCTTACATCAAATTGAAGAGCTCGATGAGATGAACTCATAGGTACCTGAAGCAAGCCAAACCGTCGCCGGAATCGGCCGGATCGACCAAAGGAAGTTCACGGTGGCCGGAACTTCAATCCCAGATTTCTCCCAAACCGGAGCTCCGTTCGACGTGATTCAACTTGAGTGACACTTCTTTTGGTACCAACCTTGACCACCACCGTCGCAGGAATCACAAGATCACCGATGAACCCATGAACAAGAGAGAGAAACAAGAGAGAGAGAGAGAGAGAAACCCGTGTGAGAAAAAATTTTTATTTTTAATTATTTTAATTTTTCTTTTATACAATCTTTTACTTTCAAAAACACTCATCTTTCAAAAACACCCCTAACTAAAATGTTCCAAATAACTTCAAAAATTCATAATAAATCCAATTTAAATCAAATTTAGGTAATTCTTGCGCTAAAAATTTTCTTTTTAAATCCCCCATTTATTAAAAATATTTTCATAGTTTTATCTTGATTTAATTTTTATTCTCCCCAAATCCCGATTCACGATCACCGAGGTTTACTCCACCTCGATCAACGCGTCAAAGTACTATGAACAGTGTATAATCGAGTCAGGATATTACAAAGTAGCTAATCTTAACAGTTGTTAGTGGGGGGTCAAATTGCATATATGTCATGTGTGCAGCAATTAACAAGTGAAATTAACTAAGCAATTAACAAGTGAAACTAATTAAGCAATTAACAAGTGAAATTAAACAATCCAACAATCAATCAATTACCGAGTAATTAATTCAAGAGAGCAAACACTAGGGCACCTAATGTCACCACCACCTATCCAATTAAACTACATTGGTTCATTAATACATAATTCTCAATTCAATTGTTGACAATCGATTTCCCTTCCTATTCAATGCTCCATTCTTGGTTACACCGAAAGTGTTTTCAATATCAATCCTTGTTATTCATAACAATCGGATTCAAATATCAAAAACCCATTAAGTATAGTGGATAACCGTGTAGCGATTGCATAGCTCATTCATCTATATTTTTATGGTTCATGCAACCTATGTCATCTATGGTGAGTGCAACCCTAGGTATCACCTTGCGGTTTCAAACTAGGCAAAACATCATTCGAATGGTGATCGAACATTCAAAAACATTAAGAACATCCATAGATAATCAACAATTAAAGGGGATTAGTTCCTCATATCATCCAAATACAAAATCAAATCCAAAATAGCAGTCATAATTACAAGAAATAGAGAGATACAATAAAATCCCATAATTCCCAGCTCTCTTCCTTGCTGCAATGGCTGCCTCCAAAAGCTCTCTACATCCCTAGCCTCCAAGAATCTCTAAAAACTCAAAAACTACCCTTTTATACCTGCCCAAACCCATATGTCGTTTATATTACAACCTTTTGTCGTTTTGGGCTGGTCCCACTTGCGTTTGGGGTAGTTTTGGGAAGTTAAAAATCCAAAATCACGAATCTTGCTAGGGTATGATCAATCGGAAATTATCTCTGATCAATCAGTTTTCAAATCTGGTATCAAATCTTCAAAACAGCTTCAAGATTGTCCGATCGATTGAAATTGCTACTGTCTTTGAATTGTCTTGACACCTAAAATGTGCAAATATAGACTTTTTGAGCAATGTCAATCCTAGATTGACTCTTAATGATACAAAATTACATGCAAAATGGTGCATAATTATATATATATAATTAGCACATCAAACACCCCCACACTTAACCTTTGCTCGCCCTAAAGCAAATCAAGAATGAAGAAAAGGATTTTCTCATGAACACTCAATCACAACAAAACAATAAAGCTCTCCCATAATCTCAGGAGTGAATGCACTTCAAAAGCATATAAAGAATTGTCAATAGGAATTGTAGCTCAGATTATCCACTACAAATGACAAGTAGCTTCCGGATCATATATCAAATTCAAGTAGAAAGCATAAACACATCACCAAGCTCTTAGCCTTGACTTCAATTCTCACGGATGTTCAATCGAAAAATAAAATCGTATTGAAGTGGGCTAAATGTTTCTCCCATATGTGTGGGTGGAGTATTGTAACAAGAAAACAAAATCCTCCATTTTGTCAATGAAAGCTCAATAACAAATAATATGATCTCATGAAAGGATGTCACTAAACCAAGCAAAAGAATTACACCTCTTTTCACTTCTTATGTTCAAACCACATTGTTTTCAAAATCAAGTAGGACTTTCAAGGTTTGTAATGTAAGGTTAGGGCTTAAGGTAGGAGGAGAGAGTGATAGGAATTACAAAACAAATGGATAAATATCTTAGATAGCACTTTACCTCCAAACTCCCACTATCGCATTTTTCATCAAAGTCAATCTAAAGAATCAACAGACATTAGTCATATGGACTTCCTCAAGGTCCAAGAAAAATTCAGCACACACTATCCCAATATTTCTCATTCAAGATAAGTAATTATTCTCCACATAAATAGTAGTAGGAATAGTGGTTATGAACAAAAGGAAAGTGTTTGGCTTCAAAGAGGGTGCAATCGATTATATGTCCAAGGGTAGCTAGAGAGGCATTTAATCGGTTCAAAATGGCCTTACCATCGTCTATTGAAAAGCACCAGTGATTTTCCCACAAAAAGTTTTAAAAGGTGTAATATCATGTAAAGCATGCTTAGCAAGTGACCTAGATGAAGAAATAATGAGATCATGCAAAAGACTATAGGGAGCAAAACAAAAATTAGAGTTGATTTTATCCCTCAATGAGAAAAGAAAGGCTCAAAACTCACATGGGTCTAGTCTCTGCATTTCACTAAGTAATTGTAATGCAACTACTCAAAAAATTTCAATTTGATCCCTTGGCTACAAGTTTCTCTTGAAAAGCAACATCCAATCCGAGCCACAATTTCATCAACTCATCTTAAATGCAATGAACACATCACTAACAATCATCATAGAGGGGAAGCATTGTACTAAACAAGAAGAAGAAATAACTACAACTACAAAGATGTCCAATAATTCAAAAAGAAAATAAAGGACAAGGAAATAAGCAAGCTAAAAGTTTCCTTTCCCACCCCTACACTAGAATCGAACACTGTCCCCTGTGTTTCGGACAATAAATACAAAGTACGGAGGTAAGGAACAAAACAACCTGGGTGGCACTTAGAAAGAACTCCTAGATGGAAGAGCTGGTGGAGGAGGAGCAAGATCATGTGGTGGAGTTGCCGCTGAAGTGCTCTTGGAGGTGAACTGGCAAAGTAGTGAAAGCATCTCTCCTGGCTGTGCAAGAATGACAGTCAAAGCATCTCACGTCTCAAGTTGAAAGGCCTCAAAGCGCTCCTCAAGTGTGGGAACATGGGGAGGAGCTGCAGAAGAGGAAGGCACATTGAGAGCGGATTGCTTATTGTCGGGCTGTGCATCAGAAGTCTACGCGTCCGATAGAGGAACAAGAGGTAAGTGATCGATGCTCAAATGCCAGGCAGCCTCGTCTAGAGTGAGAACAGAGGCACAATCTCCAACTGGTGGTAACTAAATCCCTAAATGATGGAGGAATTTTTCTTGGTCTCTACAATTTTCTTCTCCTGATGGTAAACGTCACATACATTTTGGGGCCGTTTTCGTGTTGGGAACCGGTGACAAGGTAAATAATGTTGGTTGTGGAGATGGAGATGAAGACGACTTGGAAGATAATAATTCAGGCAGGCAACATGAAGGTAGAGTAACATTAGATGAGAAACCAGATTCTGTTGCTTCTCCATCCCTAAATAATTCAGGCAGGCAACATAAAGGCAAAATTTTTGATTTGGAAAGAAAAGTCCTGTCTTTTTGCCTGACCTAACATCCTTCTGACACTGCAAGAAAGCCCAAGTATAATAAACACCAACATCAAACCAACACTCCATGTAGATATAGAATAGGATCTCCAAAATCTTCTTCCTAGGCCACAAATTGAGTCGTACAATCTATCAACAATCCACATTTTAGGAGGAAGAGAGCCATGGGTGGTGACATTCTTATTCTTCTTGCGAACCTCACTGCCATGGACCAAAGTATGGGACATCTCTGTAGGAGTGGCAACTGGTGGTGGGCCCACAGGGAGATCTGCTGTATAAGAAGCTAGATAGTGGAGGCAAGCACAAATGTCCGCAGCAGTGAAGGTAAGCACCACTGCTCTAGCTTCCTCTAAACTCTTATGCACTGTAACTAAATAGCTAGGTGGGCCTTCCACGCCCTTCGCGAGGGGTACTGTACTCAGAGATCTATAGAAAGCTCGCACCATGCATGTGTGGCCATCGACCATAGGTGGATCCAAAAGAAAGGAAAGGCCAGCATGCTCGAAATAGTGGTGGGCCCGGCTATTCAAAGGTGTACGTAAAACTTTTTCATCAACAAAAAATGTTGAGGAATGTAGTGCAATTGCACAACAAAAGCTCTCAATCAAGCGAAAGGATCTGGGAAGCTTTACTATTCCATGCACTATCGGTACTACTTTGATTGAAAGAGCCTTATGTGATTTGGGCGCAAGAATAAATTTATTGCCCTTATCTATTGCTAAACACATAGGGTTGAATGAGATTAGTCCTACTACTATGTCTCTTATGATGGCGGATAGATATGTCAAGTATACTCGTGGTATTATCTTAACTTATCGAAGCTAAGATCAGCTCTTCAATATCATGATTATGGAACAACTCCTTTTCTTAAAAAAAAAATAAAGGGTTATTTTGAAGTACAAGAAATATTTCAGTGCCAATTAAGACATAAAAAACCGAGTACTTCCATCATAAATCAATGGAAAAACTGGTTAAAAGCTGGTCATTATCAATACGATTTCTCTCCGATAAGATGGTCTAGATTAGTACCACAAAAATGGCGAAATATTATTAATCAAGGATGTATAGCTGAAAAAAAAGATTTAAAAAAAAGCGATTCATATGAAAAAGACCGATTAATTCAGTACGAAAAAAAAAATAATTTTGAAGCGGAGTCATTACTAAATCAACAAAAGAATTTTAAAAAACACTAGATATCTATGAGGAAATCTTTCTGCGTGGAGGGCTCCTCGTGAGAAAGACCATAGAAAACCACAGAGTTGAAGATCATAGTAATAATAGCCGGCATGATTTCAAAATGATTGGCATTGACAGGAGGACGTTGGGTGCTAGATGGAGTCGCATCCAAAGTAGGCCTAGCGCATTCCTCAAGAGAACGAAGATCGGCTTGCCTAGGAGCGGCTCTCTCTACAATAGGAGGTCCATCAACCTCATTAGCTCCCTTACCTCCATTCAAGCCTTCAGCGGCGCCATTGCGCCCTTGTAAATTATCACCCATGCCTTCGACTAAATTATTAGCTTGCTCCAGTCTAAGTTGGCGGAGAGTTCTATGAATCTCCGGATCTAGAGTTGTCAAATCCAAGCTAAGAGTCCTCCTCAAACTCATAGAAGAAAAAAGAATGACCTAAAGAAGAAAACAAGAAAGTAAAATCCAAATTAGCACAATAGTTAACCTAAATCAATATAAATCAAAATTGCCTCAATCCCCGGCAACTGCGCCAAAAAAAAGTTTGTGCAAACTCGCAAGTAGACAAATTGCTCAAGTAATAAAAAGTGAATATAGAGTTATCATCCCACAGGAAATTTAACAATTAACAATGGACATTAACCAATCCAACAATCAATCAATTACCGAGTAATTAATTCAATAGAGCAAACACTATGGCACCTAATGTCACCGCCACCTATCAAATTAAACTACCTTGGTTCACTAATCCCTAATTCTCAATTCAATTGTTGACAACCGATTTCCCTTCCTATTCAATGCTCTATTCCTGGTTACACCGAAAGTGTTTTCAATACCAATCCCTGTTATTCCTAACAATTGGATTCAAATAGTGGATAATCGTGTAGCGATTGCATAGGTCATTCACCTATATTTCTATGGTTCAAGCAACCTATGTCATCTATGGTGAGTGCAACCCTAGGTATCTCCTTCCGGTCTCAACCTAGGCAAAACATCATTTGAATGGTGATCAAGCATTCAAAAGCATTAAGAACATCCATAGATAATCAACAATTAAAGAGGAAATCACGAACAATAAACCAAGTTCATTCAATATTCAAAGTGGGGACCAATTAGGACCCTAGCTAGAGGATTATTTTCTCATGTTATCCAAATACAAAATCAAATCCAAAATAGCAGTCATAATTACAAGAAATAGAGAGATACAAGAAAACCCTTGAATTCCCAGCTCTCTTCCTTGCTCCAATGGTTGCCTCCAAAAGCTCTCTTTAATCCTAGCCTCCAAGAATCTCTAAAACCCTCAAAAACTACCCTTTTATACCTCCCCATACCCATATGTCGTTTATATTACAACCTTTTGTCGTTTTGGGTTGGACCCACTTGAGTTTGAGGTAGTTTCGGGAAGTTAGAAATCCAAAATGGCAAATCTGGGCAGGGTCGAATGGAATTGACCTCCGATCGATCGGTTTTCAAATCTGGCATCAAATCTTCAAAACTGCTTCAGGAGGTCCGATCAATCGGTTTTGCAATCCAATCGGCTGGAAATTGCTAATGTCTTTGAATTGTCTTGATTTCGATCCTTTTCGCCGCCTTTTCTCCAATGTGTGTATCGACACCTAAAATGTGTAAATATCAACTTATGCAATATCAATCCTAGATTGACTCTAAACGAAACAAAATTACATGTAAAGGGTGCATAATTATATGTATATAATTATCACATCAATCTACCCCTGCACAAATCCGAATTCAATGTTAGACTGAAATAGAAATGACTGACTTGTAGGATATATAAATAAAAGAATTTCCTTAATAATGAGAGGGTAACACGATGCTAAGTGATTGGATGCGGATGTGCTAGTATGAATTCATTCCCTGCGCAGGGATGGATTGATAGAAAGATCTGTTGTATGGTATGCCTCACTAGAATGATTTTAGCAAGCAAATTCATTGAGAAAGGAATCCTTTGCTTCTTAAGCACTGAATCGTACAGAAAATGAAGGAAGGGAAGGAAGGAAAGACAGGACATTCTCATTAGGCACCACTCTTAAGTTAGGGAATTTACTTGGGTAAATGAAAAATTACTTGGATAGACGAGTTGCTATAGTAGGTGTTGAAAGGACTCCTAAAAATTTGAAACCAAGGAATCATATTCATATCGGAGGTGTCATGAAAACATTAGTTGATGAACTGTAGGCGGAAATGCAAAACTCCACCATGTCAGTAAAAGTGATGGGCGATTCTGATATGAAAACTGAGGTTAATTATGATGCTCCTGGAACTTACCATGCAAATCCTAGCCTGGTGGTATCATTTTGATTGTTGCTTTAATAGGGGTTATATGTTTCCTGCAAGATGGGCATCATAAATGCATATGCTCTAGCTTGAGGGGTGGTGTTGAGTTTCTTGCTGAGGTTAAAGTGCACGAATATTATGCTTATGTTGGAGCTCGATTTAGTTTCTGAATTGTGATGTTAAACATATTCACATGGGATCTAGGAAGCACTAGTACGTGCTTTACCCTTAAGCACCCGCACTGAGTGCGTTTTGAGTGCGGGTGCGCCACGGATGCAGCTGAGATAGTGCTGGGTGCGACAACAGCCGCACCCAATTTTTTTTATTACAAATTTTTATTTGGGATACGGATTTCATTATGCTGAGTACGCTTACAGAGAGAAAATAAAGGGTCCTTTGTCTTGGAACTTGGTCTTTCACCTTCTTTGTATTGGAACTTGAACTTTTTTAATTATACACGTTATCACCAAGTGTTTTTGCTATTGTGAGAAACTGAAAATCATGTGAGCCATTCAATGAATGACAACATAAGTGACCACTAAGTGACACATGTTTTCCACTTTCAGTTTTAACAATAAAAGTAATATTAAAAAATCCTTGTTAGACGTATTTTAGTTTGAAAGACCAAATGAAAATTAAATAAATTTATATTATTGTTCAATTTATGTATATATTTTATATAAATATATATAAAATAATTTTTATATAAGCCGTATCCAGCCGCACCCGTATCCTAGATTTTGGAAGAAATGATGAATCCTCATATCTCGTATCCCGTATCCCGTATCTCCGCACCCGTATCGGTGCTTCCTAGCATGGGATGATTCATATGGGCCCCTTTTTTATTATGTTCTCTCTCCAGCACTTTTATCAGCTATAGTAAAAAATGAAAAAAAAAATGGAAGTAATCTAAAAGACTACAGCCCTTTTCGTGGATAAACTTTTTAAAACTAAAGTAATAACTTCTCAAGTCATTGACTCTAGTTTGATTTTAATATAGAGACTAAGTGAACATACATTTTAGACCCACTATTCTATAACTAACAGTGTGTGGGGAGCATTTTTATGATTATAATTTCTGTTAATGGTAAATACGTAAATAAAAGTGGGTACTTTTGAATTATGCTGATGAACTTTCGGTTTTTGCGGTAAATCACTTCAAATTCTCTTTTGTTAAACATAAAATAACTAATGATTATTTGTGGTCTGTAATGTGTGTTTAATCTTTATGTGTGGACTGTAGGATATACGTTTCTGATGAAGACATCTTATATTGGGAGGAAAACAAAATTAGTCCTGCAGTTACCATTGACAGCATGCGCGATGTACTCTATGTGTTTATTAATGGCCAGCTTGCTGGTAATTCTGCCTGGATTCCTTTTTCATATGCAAGTCTGCTTCTACATTTTGACACTTTGGTTTCTACTTTTTCCCATATAAAGTATGTCTTTTCCTTTTTTATTTTTTTTCTCCACCAAGGGTTTTTGAACTTCTACATAATAAACTAGGTATTTTTGCACATTTAATATTTTAATTCATTTTTCGTAAGAAAGCCCAAATATCCTAATTTTTGAGACCATAAGGGAACATTGAGAAGAGCCGGTCTCATCTTTGTCTATTATTTGAGGTCATGTACTGTAGATCATTCATCCTTTGAGATGGGCCTGGTTCTCTGTCTTCTTTTTGTCAGAAAATTTTAATATGAAGCATTGCTTTAGTTAGATAATTTATGGTCTTATTTTTAGCTGAACTTTTGGACTTGCGAAACAGAATTGTATATGCATTAAGTGGAAATATGGTAAAGCTAAAAGCATATGATAACAACAAATCCAATGGATTAATAAGCTTGACAATTACACTAAATCCATACTGTTACGGGTGGGGTGGGAAACAAAACCAAAAGGGAATATTTCAATTTTTTTTCCTTTGTAAAAATTATACTGAGCCGTCTCTGCATAAGGAAACCAAAAAGTGATTATCGTCCACACTATGCTATTGCTAGAGTTAGGATTAACCCTCACCAAATTATTTACATATTTTTTAACTGCTAACCTAATTATGAGGCGAATACAACGCAAAACTCTCCTAGACATAGGCTGTCTAAGTTTGGATCTTAACCTATAGACGTCTTTGACCAACTCTACTACCTTACCTCTTTCATGGCTTCCTCAATTTTTTTGCGGCGTCAACTGATCAAATCACTCCTCTATCTTTTTTATGGATCTTATTCCACACCCAAATTATCTTTGACAATTTTTTTTTTTTAATCAGGTCATTGGTGGAAATGCTATGTTATTAAGAATATGCATTAGTTTCTCATGATTTATTTGCACTGACTTCATATGTCTTTGCTATTCTGCTACACTGAAATTTTAAGTTCAAGTTGTGTTCTTCATATCCAAAACTACATTCTAAAGCATAGGCTGCCCCGTTTAATGAGGCTCGTCCTGCATGGTGGTATGTCATTTAAACCAGTTGGTGCAGTTTGAAATGATACCAAGCAACCAATGGATAAACTTTTAACGCCACCTATGATTTAGACAAAAGTTTTCTTTTAGCTGTTCTACTAGATCTCATTAGTCATTACTTGCATTTAATTTGTTCATGGTTGTTGTATGATATCATGTATCATGGCACATATCAATATCTTAATTTTTATGTATCATCTCATGTACTTTTAGGAAAAGCATACATTATGCAACAATTGTGGTAGTGCCATCATTAGATCAATTCCTTTTTCTGCTATTGGCAAAAGAACAAAAAATGAGACAATTATTGAAGAATATCCATTCTAAGTAACATCCTTGGTTATTGAAAAATGAATATCCATCATATATGATCCTGACATACGCAAAAATAAATTGAGTGGTCTTGCCAATGCAATGGAAGAATTCTTGCTCCAACTCCATTCTAAACTTCTGTGATGGTCATCAATAAGATGGATCTTATTACTGACTCCATATGCATTTATCAAGGAATTCTTAAAAAGTTGATTGTGATAATTGTCTGGGGAGTAAATCATTTACTTGATTTACTTGTCTCATTTGGTAATTTTCCTTTGCATGGACATTCATCTATGTGCAACAGTAGTTTGTATTACTTTCTGATGTCGAAGACTTTTTTTCCTTTTAGATACTGATAGTTTGTACCATGTTTCCTGTATCTATTATTTTAGTATATTGATAGCATCTATAATCTCCTCTAACGTTTTTGTGTATATGGGAAGCGAAGGCAGTGTGGTTGGTCACTGGGTCAAGGTTACTCTGCCTATTAAGTTTTCACTTGGGCTCAATGACTTGGTGTTATTGTCTGAGACGGTTGGTTTGCAGGTAAATTTTGTATATATTCATTTCAGTGTTTGAATATATGTTTAGAGAAGATAGTGTAATTAATTATCTTGACAATTTCATGTAACTTGTAGTGGCCTCGTTTAATGTGGTAGGTGAGGTGGCATAAACATTGCATGAGAGCAGGGGTTGTGAGAAAAAAAGAACTAATACAGATGTGGTAACAAGCTTGCATCTATAAAGTATATTGAACTTATTAAATTTAAAAGGAATCTTCTGTGTTGTATTTCTTACTAATTAGTTGTAGATCTTTCAAATATCTTCCGATCCTCAATTTAAACTCACTGTTTAGCTGCATTGTTATCTGTAAGAATATATGAGGGTAGTTTAGTCATTGTGCATACATTTAGAATACACTAGACAGTATTTAGGGTTGTATATATGTTGTATTGATGAATGAATGAAATACGATATTCTTGCTACTGCCTCCTTCGTAACATGGTATCGGAGTCGGGGCGGCTCACAGGTCAACCACGGTGATTGGTTGTGGTTGTGGTTGTGGTTGTGGTTGTGGTTGTGGTTGTGGTTGTGGTTGTTGGTGCGAATCGGTGCAAATTTGGGTTTCTGGTGTCGCGAGTTTCTATCACGAGTGTCTTCGAATCTGTTCCTGGTGTCGCGAGCTTCTTTCCTGGTCTGCTATTGTGCTTTCACGATTGTGTGGTGAAGGTTCTGGTATGGTTTTTTCCTTCTCTGGAGGTGTCTGATTTTCTAGTTTCTGGTTAGCAATTCTGTCTTCTTGTTTTCTATGGAGCTACAACTGTCTCTGTTTTAGACAGATTGTTGTATGAGCCTTCCTGTTTGTTAGCTGGGGAGTATTTTTCAGTACTGGTAGTGGAGATTATTGTGCTGTGTTCACGGGTTTGCTTGTTTCTGTGTGAATTATGGCCGAGTCTAGTGAAAAGAAGGTTGTTACAGAAATCATCCTAACTTCGTATCGAATAACAAATAGAAAATTAAATGGCACAAACTATGGTCACTGGAAACGAGTCATTAGGAGATATCTCTCGGGTTTTGATATGGAGAAACATTTGACTGAGGATGCACCAACTGAGCAGAAGGCCAAGGCACAGTAGTAGAAGGAAGATGATAAACTTTTCACTTTAATTCAGAATACCATGGAAAATTCTGTAGATGATATGATTGGGCATTGTGATAGTGTCAAGGGGATGTGGCAATATTTAGAATTGTTGTATTCTAGTAAGCAAAATCTATTTCATGTTCATGAACTCCTATCTGGGGTATATCGTGCAGACCAGAAGGGACGACCTTTAATTGAATATTACAGACTTCAAAACATAATTTGAAGAGATGAGGACTCTATACCCTATTACGGCTGATGTGAAGAAAATGCAGGCACAACAGGAAGAGGTAGTTGTTCAGTGCTTTCTAGCTGGGTTAGAGTCACAGTATGAGATTGCTCGTACTCAATTACTTACTGATTCAGAGCTACCTTCCCTAGCTGAAGCATTCTCTCGATTGCGCAAAGTTTGTAAGGATTCGGATAAAGATACCTCTGGAGTATCTACTGTTTCTGGTGGTACCTCGGCTCTATTGGGATGGACACCACCAATTGGTGGTAATAGGGGTGGTCGTAGTGGTGGTCGAGGAGTTCGTGGTGGTGGTCATGATAATGGAGGACGTGGAGGTCCAAGGATATGTTATCATTGTGGAGAGCAGGGTCATTTGAAAAATAATCGTTGGAAATTGAATGGTAAACCATCTGCCTCACCGCGGTTTGCCAATGCTGCCACTCAGGAGGGTCTTTTGCCTACTCCTACCGGAACTGTATCTCCTTCTCTAGTATCTAAACCTGATGGCCACATTCTGATTTCAGCTGATGAATATGCTCAGTTTACTCAATTTCAAGCTACCCCGTCTGCTGCCACTCTTGTTCAGTCAGGTAATCCAACTGCATGTCTTCCTTCGTCCTTCGGTGATTGGGTCATCGACTCCGGAGCCACCAATCACATGACTAGCAATACAGGTATCCTTTCTTCATTTCAGTCATCTCCCACTCTACCAAATGTCACTCTAGCCGATGGTTCTAATGTTCCTGTGCTTGGTAGTGGTATAGCCACACCCACTTCCACTTTATCTCTCTCCTCTGTTTTGTGCTTACCTCATTCCCGTTTAACCTATTATCTGTTAGTCGAATCACTAATGCATTGCATTGTTCTGTTCACTTCTTTCCTGATTATTGTCTGTTTCAGGATCTGGTGACGAAGAAGGTTATTGGTAGAGGTCGCTTGTCCAATTGTCTGTACGTTCTTGCAGCTGAGTCTTCACCGGTGCCACGGCCAGTTGCTTCTACTAGTGCTAACTCATTTTATCAGTTGCATTGTCGGTTTGGTCATCCTTCATTAAATGTTTTAAAGCGTCTTTGTCCGTCCTTAGGTTTAGCGTCTCAGTTAGAGTGTGAGGCATGTCAATTTGCCAAACACCATCGAGTGTCTTACCTTCCTCGAGTTCATAAACGGGTTGCGTCCCCCTTTGAGTTGATTCATTCAGATATTTGGGGTCCTTGTCCTATTGTGTCTCAGTCTGGATTTCGTTATTTTGTTACCTTTGTTGATGATTTTACCCGAGTGACTTGGTTATATTTAATGAAAAATCGTTCTGAGTTATATTCTATATTTTGTGCTTTTCATGCTGAAGTTAAAACTCAAAATAATGCTTCTCTTCGGATTCTACGTAGTGACAATGCCAAAGAGTATTTCTCTAGCTCTCTTTCTTCTTATTTTGTTCACAATGGCATTGTTCATCAGTCATCTTGTGTTGTCACCCCACAACAAAATGGGGTGGTTGAAAGGAAGAATCGTCATTTGATGGAAGTTGCCAGGGCTTTATTATTTCATATGAAAGTGTTTAAGGTATTTTGGGCTGATGTTGTTCATACTGCATGTTATTTGATCAACCGTATGCCCTCTTCGATTCTTGATGGTCGTATTCTATATTCGGTTCTGTTTCCCTCTCAGCCTCTTTTCTGTCTTCCACCACGTATATTTGGTTGTGTGTGTTTTGTGCAGGATGTTCGACCTAAGGTTACTAAACTTGACCCGCGGTCTCTCAAATGTGTCTTTTTGGGATACTCTCGTCACCAAAAAGGGTATCGTTGTTTCTCTCCTGATCTCGGTCGATACTTGATCTCTGCTGATGTTACATTCTTTGAATCTACTCCTTTTGTTAGTAGTTCCTCTGCATCTCTTTTTGATCTAGTAGATGAGTTTCTTGTCTACCGTATGTCTGAACCTAATTCTTCTCTTGAGTCTTCTTGTCCGCCCATCACTCAAACATATTCTCGACATAGCTAGCACTATCCTGCGGCACCTCCAGTGGCTTCTTCTGTGGCACCTACTACAGACCAAGACACTTAGTCTCTACCTGCCTCTTCCTCTCTAGATCCGAGTCCTCTCACTCCTGATGCTAGTCTTGATTTACCTATTGCTCTTCGTAAAGGTAAACGTTCTTGTACCTATCCTATCTCTTCATTTGTTTCTTATAAAGGTCTATCTCTCGTCTCCCGGTCTACTATTTCTTCTCTCGATTCGGTTACTGTTCCTAAATCTATTTCAGAGGCTCTCTCATTCTGGGTGGCGGCAGGCAATGGAAGATGAGATGTTTGCTCTTAAGGAGAATGGTACTTGGAATCTTGTTTCCCTCCCCATTGGAGAACATGTTATTGGTTGTAAGTGGGTTTTCACTGTTAAAGTGAACCCCGATGGTTCTGTGGCTCGGTTAGTGGCAAAGGGCTATGCTCAGACATATGGTGTTGATTATTTGGAGACATTTTCTCCTGTTGCCAAGATTGCTTCTATTCGGTTATTTATTTCACTTGCAACCACCTATCACTGGCCTTTACATCAGTTGGATGTTAAGAATGCTTTTTTGCATGGTGATTTGGTCGAAGAGGTCTACATGGAGCAACCACCTGGGTTTGTTGCTCAGGGGGAGTCTGGGAAAGTATGTTTTCTTCAAAAATCTTTATATGGGTTGAAACAGTCTCCTCACGCTTGGTTTGGTAGATTTAGTGAAGTGGTTATTGAGTTTGGGTTGTCCCGGAGTGCTCTCGATCATTCTGTTTTCTATAGACAATCTGAGTCAGGTTGTATACTTTTGGTGGTCTACGTTGATGGTATCGTGATTACTGGGAGTGATAGTATGGGTATTACTACTCTCAAGTCCTTTCTTCACACCAAATTTCAAACAAAGGATCTTAGGCCTCTCAGATATTTCTTGGGTATTGAAGTGTCACGTAGTAAGCAAGGTGTTTTTCTATCTCAGAGAAAATATGTACTGGATATACTTAATGAAACAGGTTTGACTGATGCTAAACCATGCGAGGCACCTATGGTGCCTAATGTGAAACTGGTTGCTGAAGATGGTGTTCTACTTGTTGATCCAAAACAGTATAGGCGATTGGTTGGGAAACTTAATTACCTTACAGTGACACGGCCAGACATTGCTTTCCTAGTAAGTGTGGTTAGTCAGTTATGTCATCTCCTCGGACGTCTCACTGGGATGCCGTTATTCACATTTTGAAGTACCTTAAGGGTGCTCCAGGCCGTGGTATGTATATAAGGATCATGGTCACGTTAGAGTGGAAGGAACAAGTCGTGGTGTTGTTTATAAAGATCACAATAACATTGGAGTGGAAGGATTTTCTGATGCTGATTGGGCAGGATGTCCTATAGACAAACGGTCTACTACAGGTTATTGTGTCTTTGTTGGTGGAAATTTGATATCCTAGAAAAGTAAGAAGCAAAGTGTGGTTGCAAAATCGAGTGCAGAGTCTGAGTATAGAGCCATGGCTTAGTCTATTTGTGAACTTAAGTGGGTTCGTCACTTACTTGAAGAGATTGGTATGAAGGACTCAACTCCTATGCAATTGTGGTGTGATAATCAAGCAGCTATTCATATTGCTTCTAATTCAGTGTTTCATGAACGAACAAAACATATCGAGGTTGATTGTCATTTCATTCGAGAGACTCCAACAAGGAATGATTTGTCTTAAACATGTCAAAACCGGAGATCAAATAGCCGATGTATTTACTAAAGCTTTACCAAGGAGTCGGATAACTAATATTTGTAACAAGTTGGGCATGATTGACATCTATGCTCCAACTTGAGGGGGAGTGTTAGAATATATGAGGGTAGTTTAGTCATTGTGCATACATTTAGAATACACTAGACAGTATTTAGGGTTGTATATATGTTGTATTGATGAATGAATGAAATACGATATTCTTGCTACTGCCTCCTTCGTAACACCCACTACAATACAACCCCACACAAAAAGGAAAAAGAAAAGAAGAAAAAAGAAAAGGGCATCAGTGCTTCAATGCCTTCTTTGCATTTTTTTAAATATTTCAACAGAAGTGTTGGGAGCTCTGTGAAACACTGGTCTGCACTCCGTAAAAATTTGGTCAGCAAACAAGTGACCCTGCCCCTTTCAACTGGGAAACACAATTAACTGATTAAGTGGCCACCTACCTGGATTGTGTATGTCAGGTCAGGGGCTTACAAATATCTGCTTCAAATGGAAGCTAACTGATGGATGGGAAGACCTAAAGAAAATCCAATATTTTTTAATTAATGCTCTTTGTGAGATTGTGGGTACATGTATAATAGAGGATAGAAAGCTGACTTCAATTGAGGTTGTGGGGAGGACTGCAAAAACAGTATCTGTTTGATCTAAAGGCTGAGATTTCAGAGTGAAGAACGAAATGCTTACGATAAGGAAGAGGTTCCAAGTTGCTCATGAGCAAAAGTGTAGGGAGCACTCTATAATAACACTATTGGTTTGATCTAGTTTTTACTCTAGACCAGTACTTCCATAGATTTGGGCTGCCTTTGCATTTTTTTTCCGCTGCTCCCTGTCCTGTGAAATGAACAAAGAAAGAAATAAAAGATGTGTTACCTAGAAGACATCATACGTTCTTCGCTGTAATGCTTGTGTGCTTTTTCTTCTTTCAAATCTTCAGTAAGTCTTTCTTTTGTGATAAATATGTTTTATCTCTTTCTGTGCTACTTATCTATTCAAAAGGGATGTTTGTAATGCTTGTTCATAATGCAAATTGATGTTCAAATTGATTGTACAGAACTATGGTGCTTTCTTGGAGAAGGATGGGGCTGGGTTTAGAGGAAAAGCTAAGCTTACTGGATTCAGAGATGGGGATGTCGACCTTTCCAAGTTATCATGGACCTACCAGGTATGTATTTTTGTAATATCAGCTGGTATTTGAGTTTGAGCTGTCTTGTTCATTAGATCTCTTAGGGTATTTCATAGACATGCCATTTATTTTACTACTTCTGCTTCTGTTTGATAAGTACTTGGGCTTCTAGTAAGAGAATCAAGGTACCACAATTTGGACTAATTTGACTAAGAAAAATAGCATGATGACCAACAATGAAACAAGTGAGGCATAAATAGGCCTTGTTACTAAACTCATATTTAATTACTGAGAAATTCTCACATAAGGGTCTAATATAAGGGTGTAAAATAAGGGTCTATGTTTACACCATTGATTTGAAACATGTGGGACCCAAAACAGTGGACCCCACTTGTCATCTCATTCATCCACACCATTAAAACGTAACCCTTATTTTACACCCTTACATTAGACCCTTATGTGAGAATTCCTCTGTAATTACTAGGATTTTTTAACTAAACTGGATATATCAAAGCACCCTTGATGAAAAGTAGGAAAAATCCAAATAAAATAGGACTAGAAAGCATTAACAATAAGTGGAAAAAACAAGTTAATACTAATTACAGAATACTCCATTAGTTTCCAAGTAGAATTGCATGACTTTATACAATGATATAAGTTTCTTTAGCCCTGAAGCTAAGTTCTTAACCATTCATTGTATGCATAGGATAGTTATAAATCAATGCTGACAAAATTGAAATTTCTATTTAATATTCCCCGTAAGTGGCAAGCGCAATAGTTTTTAGAGAAGAATTGAGGAAAATTGTATTGTATATTACAAATGTGTACAATATATACTACAATGAGAACCGTAATTAGGGAGACTGAATCAATCAGATCAACCCAATTCTAGGAAACTAAATCAAAGGAAATATTTACAAGGCTTAATTACAGGAAACGTATTATTCTCCTAATTCCAACATTTAGCAATGAAAAATGTGAATTTAAATATGATTGTTCTGGTCCATCTATTCTTGTTTTTTCTCATGTATTATATAATTGACCTGGCTAATTCCTTCTTTTGAAACTCACCCTTTAAAATAATTTTCTTTATCACATGTTATAAAAATAGGAAGCTATGATAGGTTGTTTCTATTTTTGGTTTCAGGTGGGACTTCAGGGAGAGATCCAGAAAATATATTCCATTGAGGAAACTGAAAAGGCGGGATGGAATGATTTGAAACTTGATGCTGTCTCATCCACATTTACCTGGTACAAGGTAATTTCATTTCTTAAAATTTAAAGCTACAAAACCATGTGGAACACATTTTTCTCATGGAAGACATGGTATGCCAAGTAACAACGAAAACATGTTAATCAGATTTGGTTAGACTAAGTTGTCTTATGTGAGACAAAAAGGAACACATTTACATGAACACGAGAAACAGAAAAGAACTTCAAAACAACAGACCAGAAAAGCACTAGAATAAGACACCGCATAATTTGAAAAACATGATAAAATTCGTTGGATTTTTAAGTAACAAATTGGGTTATGCATGCCTCCATGTGGGGACTGTTTTGGCAAGATGCTTCGCTGTCAATGTTTATCAACGTCCCTGGGTGAACCAATATGCCTACATTTCAGAATAGTGCACAGGGAGTGGTACAGTCCCTGTGGTAGAATCGAGCGATTTTACGATCAAACTAGCTATTTTGACTACCTTGGTGGTACTTCTGAGGGATTTCAACACGTCATCTGACATCATTAGAGGCTGATTGTGAGAGCAGGGAGAATTTTAATGATACATTTCAGTTTGCCACTGCAATGATTGGAGGTGGGAATTCCTGCAAATTATAGTACTGGCGGCAAAGTATTTGTCAGCGCTCTCCAGGCTCTCTGATGACTGATAATGGTGGGTATGATTCAGGGATTGTTTTTCAACTATGATGGTCAATATTGACGGCTACTGCGATCAATGCTCTGGTAGCATGTAAACTCTGTATAAAAAAGAAGAATAGAGGTCAAAGAGAACTGAGAGAATTAGAGAGCATACCATACTAGGGTAGTAGAAAATAACATTTGTATTTTAATATAATTAGTCTGGGATACTCCTAGATGTATTTTAAAAACATTTAATAATCAGCTTGGGCTCAAAATAATCAAATTCTTTCATCATTAGGAATTTTGAAAGGGGCTGTCAACGACTTTTTTGTCATGGAAAAATCCTGCTTTCAGGGAAGATAGATGTTCATATCTATGTACTTTTATTTCTTGCCAAATGCACTTTGGAATAACCTATTTTCATCACTTCCCACAGACCTACTTTGATGCTCCAGATGGGGAAGACCCTGTTGCTCTTGATTTGGGAAGCATGGGAAAAGGCCAAGCTTGGGTCAATGGCCACCATATAGGAAGATATTGGACTCTGGTTGCCTCAAAAGGTGGGTGTCAAACATGTGATTATCGTGGTGCGTACCATTCAAATAAATGTCGAACCAATTGTGGGAAGCCTACTCAAATCTGGTATGCGTCTTCTCTATGTATATTTGTATATAATATGTGTCTAGCTATCTATGCCTATATTGATATACAGTATATAGACAGTATAGATATAGGTTATCTGATCCGAAATTCTTATATGTTATAATGGTTCAGTTCCCCCTTTTCGCCAACATTATAATGAAAATGATGCGACATATTGTTGCTGATCCTTTTCAGGTACCATGTCCCACGGTCATGGTTACAGGCAACAAATAATTTACTAGTCATCTTCGAGGAAAGAGGGGGGAATCCATTTGAGATTTCTATCAAGTTGCGTTTGTCTAGGATTTTATGTGCTCAAGTGTCTGAGTCTCACTATCCACCACTGCAAAGGTGGTCTAAGCCAGATTCGGCGAATGGAAAATTTTCGGGGAAGGATATGATGCCAGTAATGCACCTGCGATGTAAAGATGGGCATATAATCTCCTCTATAGAATTTGCTAGCTATGGAACTCCTAAAGGAAGCTGCCAAAGGTTTTCCAGAGGAAACTGTCATGCTCCTAACTCCCTGTCTGTGGTGTTAGAGGTAAATTTAGAAGTTGACTTCTATTTTCTTTACTTGCTGCTGGTGTCTACTTCATAATACACGTTGAATCTTGGTTAACTTAATTTGGAAGTTAAATTGTTGATAACATAGATTCTGATAATAGCAAATTGAATTTATACATATTGGTGCCTGGAACTGCTGAAAAGTGACTGATTACTGTGTCTAATTGGACCTCTTTATGTAGCTTTATTTTCAAACTATTAGAACAGTGAAAACAGTACTTAATGTTAGAGATACTTCAGAAATAGGGCAGAAGAAAACCATTTTTCGTTTTTTTTTTTTCGACTTTTGAATGGAGAAGAAAGTTTATTGCACGGCATCAAGGGGTGCCGCCCAACAACACGGAAAAAAGAGGAGAAAAATAAAGAATACACAATGAAACTGTGTGAAGAATGTCTAATGAGTAATAAAAAAAGGCTTGTGTTTTTTCATTCCTTATTGAAGATATGCAGTATGTGTTGATGGGATACCTTTGAAATAGTGGTTGATCAAACTGCCATACTTTTGATTTGACTGCTGTGGCTGGAAACTTATTGTCTATTCAAGTTTCAGAAAAGGGGTCCAACCAATTTTTAGGCACTACAGGAGGCAAAGATATATATAAACTATTGTTTCATTCAATAATTCAACAAAAATTGTATATGACTTGTTTATAGCTTTAATCTTTATCATCGTACCTCGCTTCTTAAATTCCATGTAAACATGGTTCTTTTAAGGGACCCTTTCCTTCTTTTTGCTTAACCTGGTTTTTGTTTTGCATTTTGTAAACATTTGCAGGCTTGTGAAGGCAGAGGCAGTTGTTCCGTTGGAATTTCAAATGCTGTATTTGGAGGTGATCCTTGTCTGGGCGTTGTAAAGACATTGGCCGTGGAGGCTAGATGCACTTCATCATCGAATATTAGATCTTCCCAGATGTAAAATGAATCCCACTGAAGATCAGCTGAAGGTTTGTCAAAAAATAAATCTCCATACGTTTTAGTATTGTACATTTGTTAATTGTGAAACTTGTGCTACTGTCTACTCTTATTTTCGGGCTTGTATTGGTGTTGGTAACACTTGTTTGTCGGACATTTTCTATCCCTGCTTTAACATGTTCTCTCAAAATAAAAATTGAGTTGAAATTCACATGGTTATTGTGATATGAAAATTGAGTGACTGAGTTCATGTATGGGCAAAGCTGGAGAAGGGGGGGGTTGTGATATGAAAATGTGTATGCTGTTGGGCTAGAGAAATTTCCAAACCCTGTGGGACTGCCTCCAGGAACTGGCTTGAACTGCTGAAGTCCATACCTGAGGCCATCGCCACCAAGGTGGGTACTACCTCTAGCGAAAAATAACAGGGGATGAATGTTGTTGAAATTGAAATAAACCATTTCCAATGAAAACATGAGTATCTATTTAGCTGATATTTCTCCAAACTCCATTCGAAACCAATAAACCAAAGGAAAAGGCAATCGAGCCCCATGAATACAACAAATATTACAACTATTTCGTAGGCCATATAATGATAAAGTGAGCATGCCAATCATACCTGCAAGGGAAGACATAGTCGTAGTGTTTAGAAGAGATGTAAAAGAAGAAAACGTTGCTTCTGCTGCTGTCAACGTTGGATTCAACCCAATTGGCCCATGTCTCTGTCCTTTCTCCATTGCGACTAGAGAAACTGAAAAAGAAACGAAATATAAAATCTTTACCTGCAAGCTCAGTGCTAGTAAACGCAACAAAATTCACAGAAGACCAACACATTAGGCTTCATGGCACACAGTTTTGAAAAGGACCCAAATGGCAGAAATAAGAAGAGGTAATAAGCAGAAACCAAATAGCAGAAATTGTTAACCCAAAAACAAAAGAATTTATGAATCATCATTGGAATCAAACCTAAATCACTCACTGGATGAAATCAGGGATCTCGTATGGTTCTATCCATGGCTTTACCACACACTCTCTATCAATTTCCTTCACTGGATACAAATGAAGAGACTGAATGGCTGAATTTTAAATCGGAGTGGAAGCGTCCTGTGATCATCGGACCGTCGTAAAGTATAGAAAGAATCTCCCCTACCTATTATCAGTCTGTCACCTACTCTTCCTTGTGCAATAACCACGTCAATCTTCGTTGCTATCTCCTCCTATCGCCGTCTTTGCCACCACAAAGGAAAAGGTAATCACAGGTATCTATGAACATTCTCCTTTTGTTGTCTTTGCTGCCACAAATGAAGGGTAAGCAAATGAATTAAATCTGCTAATCGTCTCATTGGTGCTGTTAATCTATTTGTCGCACTGGTGAAGGACGGCTGAGCGGAGGGTTGAATTTTGGGGATATTTGGACATGACAATCCCAAGATCAATGAGCCGGATAAGAGAAGAGGAAAAGTTTGCGTAAAGCGATGAGAAAGCAAAGCGTCTTCTTGGAGAAGGAAACTTGAAGGAAATGCCAAAATAGAGAAGTCTCGTTTTTTTGGTTTAAAAATTCATTTATTGAAAGCGTTTAGTGTTTTTTTCCGTTCGAGATTATCCTACGTGGAATCGGAAATCACGTTGAAGCATTCTCGTGGTTTCCATTTAATATATAGGATATGATATGATGATTCAAATACATTTCTGCTTCAATACAAGCATTTCAACCAAAACCAAATTTGTTAGTGAAACCAGGAACGTTCAATAATTTTCTTTGAGGCATCTCACCTAACAATTTAAGTACACACTTTCCTTACATACCCGTAAGTACAACAGTAACAAAAATCTCATCCAAGAATCCAGTTTAGATCACTATTAAAGTAGCAGTAGAGCTATTCAATACTGGCCTAGAACCTAATAGCTTAAAATTTTCGAGCCATGTGAGTTTCAAACATGTATGTTATCCCGTAGCACAAACAGGTGCACATGAACGCTCCCCTGCAAACTTGATTTCTCTCTATGTTGGCCTTTACACACACATGGGTGCACATAGATATTCCTTTGAAAACTCGGTATCTCCCTATGTTAGCCCTTACGCACATATGTGCGCACATGAACACTTTTGTAAATTTGGCATTCTCCCTAACATGTGGTAACAAGTCAAAAATCACATCCTCCACACTCTCGTTCTCGTCCTCCTCTTCCTCTTGTTGCTCCTCTCTCTGTTCCTCCTTCGATGGCAGCTGTTGCTAATAATGTTGTCAATGAGGGTCTCCAGAACAACTCATTTTTATAGAATTTTAATAAAGTAGAGAATATGACAGATAATTTGATACAGTATTATTTTGATAGAGAATATGTAAAATATAGGCCAAGTTTGGTAAAACCCTTTCAAAGTAGCAAATATGCTACCAGAAATGGTGGACAATTTTAGTAGCAAATATGTTGTCTGAATGTTTTGTAGTGTTTGGTTGAAATTTTACTAGTAACATTTATTCTGTGTGGCATATTGTGATAAATAGGTGCAGGGGTACTATGCATTTTAGTTGTAATAGAGAAATATAACTATATCCAAACATAAAAAATAATTTATAAATTTAATATAGTCAAATAAAATTTAAATAACAATTAATTTAAAGTTACTTAATTTTAATATAATGAAATAAAAATTAAATATACATAATTTATTATAAAGTAATTAATTAGTTAAACTTTTAATAACAGTTAATTTATTTATTAATTAATTTATCAAATGAGAGGGAATACTAGTACGGCGCAGCGATAGCAGAGGGAATACCAGTATGACGTAGCTTCGATACTCTAAGCTCGTTGAGCTTGCTTTAACAGTGACCAGCCATAACCTGTAACCATGCATACACACCAGTACAAACATCATCAGCATCCATCAAATGGCCCCATGGCCAAGACCTAGTAGTTAGGACTCATGACAAAGCTAATCAAGTATGGTGAGCAGAATTTACCAGAACTGAGAAGTGGCAGGGGGAGGAGTAGGGAAATGAGTGAGTTCTTGTCCAATGCTCTCAACGAAGAGCCCTGTCAAGCTTTTTCCATTGATTGTTGGAATGCTTGAGGGTGCTAGCCATCCAATCAACCCAAAACTTATCACATTTAGATCCGTCCGCAGCCAATTCCTCTCGAAGCTTTCACAATTTATAATAACAGTCAAATCAACTCTCATAACTAAATAATCAAATCAAACATAATAATTGTACTATTTCTCATCAAGTAACCCTTCCATTGGCGATTTCAAAATGCCTGATACACATTTCAATCAAAATTATATTCATTTTCAAAGGTTGGTGTAGTGTGCGCATCTATCATGCCTTATAAGGAAATCAGCAAGTGCTTGCCCTTTGACTGCCTGTTGTGGTCTCCATTTGAGGTTGAATTCTGTCAAAGTCAATGACCATTGTCCTATTCTTTCGGTCAACAATGGCTTGGTCAACATGTGCTTGATCAAATCCAGTTTTGAGATCACATACACCTTAGTTTGAAGCAAGTAGTGCCTCAACTTGGTACATGCAAAATATAATGCAAGGCAAAGTTTTTCCACCAAGGAATATCGCCCTTCACTATCTGTCAGTAATCTACTCAGGTAGTAGACTACCCTTTCCTCCCAACATCATCATCCTAGGCCAGTAAGCAACCGATGGAATCATCAGTGGCTGATATATACAACTTCAATGGTTTGTGCCTGTTGGGTGGCATGAGAACTGGAGGTTTGCTTAGATAAGCCTTGATGGTTTGAAAGGCCTCTTCATGTTTTGGCTCCCATCTGAATGCATCCTCCTTCTTTAACTTCAATAACTCTGATAATACCTTGGTCTTACTTGCAAGATTAGAAATAAATCTTCTAAGGTAATTTACCTAACCAAGGAAACTTTGGAGATGTTGTTTGTTCTTCGGTGGTTGAGCTTGGCATATTATGGCTTTAACTTTGTTTTGGTCAACCTCTATGCCTCTCTGATGAACCAAATACCATAGGAAATTTTCAGATTTAACTCCAAATGCACACTTCAAAGGATTGAGCTTTAGTTGGTACTACCTCATCCTTTCAAATGCAAGTTTGAGATCAACCACATGGTCATTGGCTTTAACTGATTTGACAATGATTTCATCAATATAGACTTCTAGTTTCCTGCCTATCATGTCATAAAAGATAGCATTCATTGCCCGTTGGTAGGTAGCTGCGGCATTCTTTAAGCCAAAGAGCATCATTAACCACTCATAGGTACCCAATGCTCCTGGACATCTAAATGTCGTTTTTGAAACATCTTCTTCTGTAATAAATATCTGATCGTATCCAGAATAACCATTCATCATAGATAGTAGCTCGTGTTGAGATATGCTATCGCATATCAGCAATTGGCATAACATACACATCTTTAGGTGTAGTAGTGTTTAAATCACGAAAATCAACACAGATATGAATTTTGTCATTTTTCTTAACTATCGGTACAATATTTGATAGCCATTCAGCATACCTGGTTGGCTGTATCAAGCTGGCCTTAACCAACTTCTGTATTTCTTCTTTGACACGAAACTCCACTTCTGAAGACATTCTTCTAGATGGTTGCTGGTATGATTTGTATCTTGCCTTGATGGGCAGTCAGTGTTCTACCATCTTTCTATTCAACCCTGGCATTTCCTGGTAATCCCAAGCAAAACAATCATGCAACTTGTGAAGTAAAGCTATTAGTTTTACCTTGATAGATGGATCCAAGGTGGAACTTATGTAAGTGACTCTAGACTCTTCTTGCTCCCCCAAGTTCACTTCTTCCAAAGGTTCTTGGGTTTCGACCTTCAAATCATCTAATTTGGCCGGTGCTATCTTCAAATTATTCCAAATAAACTCCTCTTTTTTATTCATGGCCAAACAACCATCTTCTTCTACTATCATTTCTTTTTCATTAATTTCTTCTGTTACAATTCTATCAATGGCAGCTTGTACTACAATCTTATTTATTACAGCCTCCACTATCTTCTCTTCATCTTTCGACCACATCATGGGACTTCTTCAATAATTGGCTTTGATCCCTATAAGGAACAATGGTCGTTCGTTGCAATAATTGTCTTGCAATTGTTTGTACCTCTTCTTTCTTGGTTGCAAACTGAATTGGTCCACATTGAGCATGGTAGTAACGAGCTTCCACCTGATCTGATGTAGTTCTGAATGGTTGGTTGTCTGCCCAAATGATTTCTACATCATTTCCTCTCCAATACACCAAGTGCTGATGCATTGAAGATGGGATGCACCAATTGGAATGAATCCAATCTCTTCCTAATAAAGCTTCGTATTTGGCCTGGCTGTCAATGACAAAGAATGCAGTCATGGAAGATTTTTGCCCGACAGTCAACTCCACTGGTAGAATTAAATCATCAGTTAGAATTAAATCATCTTCTTTCTTACCCAACAGCTTGAGAACTGATCGCGGAATGGTATTGACTGCAGAACTGTTGTCCACCAATACTCTATCAATCGGCCTGCCATTCATCTGTGCCCTAACATACAATGGCTTGATATGTTACGACATTTGGATTGAAGGTTTCCCCAAGATAACCCTTCTAGGAGTTTCTTCACCCACAATCTGTACCGTCACTGAGCTGAAAAGTTGATCACCTTCTCTGGCAGATCAAATTTTGGCATATGATTTTCTTTTATGTGTTTCTTGGCTTGCCAAGCAGCTGGCAAAACCAAAGTAGTGGTAGAACATTCATATGGTACCTGAATTATTCCCACCATGAACTCCTTTGTAGGTGATTGATCCCTTTTTACTTGATGGTTATCCTCCTGCTTCTTTTCTTTGTGAACCCATGTCCAGCTCCTGCGTTGAATCACTAGAGGTTTGTAGTGACTCCTCATATAGACAGCATACTGCCTCTGTTTTCTCCTCAATTGAGTTCTGGTTAGAGGTGCTGGAAGCTTCTTATGTTTCACCTACTGCCATTTGTTGGTAATGGTGCTAGTTGGTGGTTGCACATAGCATGGTTTCTGGACCTTTTTCTCCTTGCAAACTTGGGAATTTTGAGAGGTATGAGCTTTTGGTTCCCATACTTGAGATTTCTCCTTCAGTTTCCTTTTAAGCTCCAGGTAGTCACGAAGATCTACATCAATTGCATGTATAATGGTCGCCACTGGAGGAAATGGATCTTCATCTACCAGCATCGACTCCTTATCAGGGAATCGCAGGACACCCTTGTTTATTTTCTCCTGAACTAGGTTCTTTAGAGTCCAGCAATTGTTGGTAGTATGAGACCATAGGTCATGGTATTTGAAGTACTCCTTCCCTTTTGTATCTTCTTGAGATGGTATTTTGTGTCCAACTGGAAATGTAACAAACTTTTCCTGACATAGAAAGTCAAAAATCTCCTCCATTTTGGTCACATAAAAAATGTAATTGATGTTACCACCCATGGGTTGTTTCTTTGCTGGCTCAGTTGATTTTGGTTTGAATAATGCAAGGCAAACCCACACTTTCTTTTCTGAAGTCACCTCCGCAGCAACCATCTCCATCTCCTAGTAGTAAGTTCCCATAGAAGATTTCTTTCTCCTACTTTCTTCTTTCAGTAATTCTTCATACTCCGTGACCTTTGCTGCCATTTCATAAAAGTCATAAAATTCCATACCTTGGAACTTTTTACCCAATTTAATGTCCAGTCCTAGCTGGGTCATTTTGACAAATTCTGACTCAGGTAGATAGATGTGGCATCTATTCCTTAGCCTCTTAAATCAAGCAATATAAGCGTCGATGGTTTCTCTTGCCTTCTATACCAATCTGGATAATTCAACCACGGAGACCTCTGGTTTAGCTCTAAAAAACTGAGTATAAAGTGACCGTTCCATCTCCCACCATGTGTTGATGGAATTTCTTGGTAAGGTGAAATACCAAGTAAAAGCAGCTCTTGTCAAAGAGTTTGGAGACAACCTGAGACGAAGGTTGTTAAAGTTGTCATAGTTTGCCAATTCACCACATTGCACAATGAAACAACCGATATGCTCCACGGTGGACAGACCTTCTTCTCTAGAGAATAAAGTGAAATCAAGTACTCTAAACCCTCGTGGATAAGGATTCTCCCTATCCACAACAACTAGATAGGGTTTGTGATATTCTAGCCTACCAACTTGTCTAAGGTCGTGGCCATATAACTCTTGAACTATCTGTCTGAGAGCATCTAGATCATCAGGTGGTATTTGTGGTGGAATAATGTGTTGAACCCTACGAGCAACTCCCATCCCTGCAACGACATTGCCTCCTGGTCTAACAGGTTCAGTGGTTACATAGGCAGTTGGATTGTACATAGGATTAGTATTTCCATATGCAACAGGCCTAAAATTCTGACCATCACCAGATGGAGAGCGCATTGGAGGAGGAGTGTACTTGTTGTAACCACCATCTGCCTGGTAGTTTGTTCCTTTCTGTGATGGGAATTGCCCCCCATAGTCATATCTTCCAACTTCTGCTCCAACTTTCGTTCAACCTACTTCATGGCATCTTCAATTGTTTGGTTAGAACGTACCTCCAGATTTTTAATGGTTTTAACCAAATGTTCAAACAAAATGACGGCTTCATCAGATAAGCCAGTTGGTCGTTCAATAAGCTCTTGCTTTTCTTCAGTGCTACCATCATTGGCAGCATCTTCCATCTCTACCTGTGGGTTTTCCTCCTGCGGATTCTCTCCGGTGATTGGTTCTTTCCCTAACAAGCGAGTGCGTGGTGCCATGGTAGTATTCAAATTCTTCTTCCCTTGTCCCACCAGGTGTGTCAAAAAAGGTTGTTGTCACCAAAAAGTGGTCCAAGGTGGAAATGAGTTGCAGGTGTCCCAAGGCTTATAGTTTCCTACACTAATTTGAATGAAATGCACCGAATGTAAATAAGACTTCTATCTAGACGATTAAAAGAACTATCTTGGGACCTCAATAGTTCTAGGTTTCCCAACTCCACTGAAGTGCGCTTTGTGGAGATTGGAATGAAGATGAATAAATAAACACCAAGTACAATTTACACAACAATGGTTGGCATTGAAACTTGAGAATGAATAAATACAAAGGAATTTGGAATGAACAACATGATATTTGCTCGAAATTGACAAGGATTTGAAAAGTAATTAGAATGCTCGGAAGCTTGAAAGTGCCGTTGGGCTTGAGTTTTTGTCTGTCTGTCTGACTGTTTGTGTGTTGTTGTTGATGTCTGTTATGTTGTTTATCTACCATCTTTTATACATTCTCTCCTTTGCACGAAAATCTCCATGAAACCATGATCTTACTGCAGTTAACCTTGATTTGCTCCATGTTCTGTCAGTTGGAAGTTAATACCACCTTCTCATAACAACTGCCCTAACTTCTCCCATAAGCTGCCACATGGACCACCTTGTTGTAACTGCCACAACCCCTTCCACTACATGCGGGCCATTTCCAACACACTTCTTCTTGGGCCATGCTTCTCAGCAATTGGGCTTCTCTTCCTTTCCAATATGGGCTTATAGGCTGTAATATTTCAAATCATAATAGGTCGCACCATGGGCTTTGCATATGTTCTAAGCTCATTAGGCCCAACATATTTTTAGTGCCAACACACGGCAAGCAAATTGAACTAGAATCAGCATGCAGAAAATACTAAGAAAGGGGAAAGAACATCCAAGAAAACAGCCCAAATCAAACTGCAGGACATGGCAAGCAAGAAAATGGTCGTGAGGAAAAACAAGGGAAATCAACCTCTTTACATCAGGAAAGTTATTCACACAAGCTTGAGCAAATGACATAGAGACGGAGAAGCGGATATGCAAAGTCAAAAAATTACATACCTGAATCGAGATGGATCTGCTATGGAGAGAGTTGGAGAGGCACAAGCTTCTTCAATGTTCGGCTAGGGTTGTCGAGAGAGGAACGAGTGGATAGAGAGAATACGCGCTGTATTATTTATAAAATAGAGTTTCGTGTTTTTTTTTTGTTTTTAGAAATTGTTTCGTGTGTTTAACTTAAAACAATCCCAAAATGTCTTAAAACATTTTTCATTTTTCAAAACCACAAAGTTGTTTATTGAAAAATACTGCCAAATGAATTTTTACATCATTTTTTATTTTAGAAAAAAAAAATTTAAAAACTGTAATCAAACTGCCCCAATAAAAACTGTAATCAAACTGCCCCAAAACATTTTGAAGTTTCGTTTAAGATACTTCCTTCATATTGAAATTTTTCGCAACCTATACCAACAATTCTCATTTAATGTAAAAGGTGATCCACAAGGGGACCAAAGGGTAAGATGTGTATTTTTAAACAAAAGGTTAGTGTTTGGCTTCAAAAAGGATATTACGGATAACATGCATAAAGGTTGGCTAAGGAGAGAAAACATTAAGGATATGTTCATGATGTTAATGATATGTCACTTTTTGAACCATTCATCAATCGATATATTTATCAATCAACTAATGGAATCCAAAATAGTATATTATTTCTCATTAGAAGGACCCTACATGATTCTTATATTTTTTGAACTTTCACTTCTTTGGGAGTCATTTTGTATATCCTGTTATCTGAGTATCTTTTTGTTTATAATTCTAATTTGTAATACCTAAATTTTGTCCGGGTAAACTTTTAAGTAAAATTTTTTTTTTTCTTTTCATATAGAATACCATTTGATTTTATTTTATTCAATTTGTACATTTAAACTTCTTTTAATTAAATTTCAAAATGAAAAAAAAGAAAAACGAGTCTAAGCGCATTTAATTTTAGGGAAACCCAATTCTCAAATAAGCCTACCCAAAATACCCAATTATCAAATAAAGAATATTCAAGGCCCAATTTAATTCAACACAACCCAATTCATGTTAAAAACCCAAATTTTGACATCTTTTAAGGGTAAAAAGGTGCTTTCCGTCCGTCAATTATGGGGCGAATTTCATTTTCGACCCTAAACTTTTTTTCTCTCATTTTCGTTCCTCGACTACTGGAAAGTACAATTTTCGTCCTTCAAGTGAGATTGAGTTCGGGAAATGCCTGCGTGGAACCTATGTGACACACCGGAGAAATTTAATCTAAAGAACAATAGGATGTTACGTAGGATTTTTCCGTCGCCGGATTTGTCCATAAAGATTCAAATCAAAACCCCCAAGCCTAACCAAAGAAAACCCTAGAATGGCTTTAGGTTAAAGAATAGAAAGGGAGGCTGGTTACTTTTGCAACAGCTACAGTAGAAAAAAGAGGGAGAGAGGCGGGAGCTGCTAGAAAAAAGAGAGAAAAAGTGCGAGAATAGAAAAGAGAGAAATCGGCTACAGTAGGAAGAAAAAGAAAAAATAGAGGAGCAACTACAGTGAAAAAAAGAGAAGAAAAGTGAGAGTAGAGAGAATAGGAAAGTCGACAGCAAGAAAGACCAAAAGGAGAGATTAAGAAAAGGTAGAGATTTGGATTTTTGATTGGATTTTCCTTTGAGTTTCCCTTTCCCTTTTTCCATTGTCACTAGTTGAACTTTAGAAGCAAATTCATCTTCCCTCTTCTTGGTGTTCTCTGGAAGAAAATAAGGAGCCTCCACCTTCGTGAGATTTTGTCTCCGCATAAGAGGAGGCCCTGTCCCCCTCATTGTCGAACTGTGACCGGATGGGTTCCAACCCTTTTGAGCTTTTCTCCATTCAAATGGGGATGGCTGCTTCAGTGCCCTAATATACTGCTTGGGTTGGATAATTTTCTTTCAGCGGTTCTTTATTTCGTTTAAACCATGGTTCATTCCTTTTGGATTCAAATTCCTGTTTGGCATTTTCTCCTCTCTTCCTGCTGGACGTGTGGTTCTTTGGTGTTCTTGATGCAAAAACATTAATTTGTCTCTGTTTGTCAAAATATATTGTGTGTTTGTTACGGTTTGCAAGGGAAAGGAGGCTAAAAAATATGGGTTGGATTTGATTTAATTTTAATATTGTTTGGGCCCAAAATTCTTTACAAACCAAATATGTTTTGTAGACTCTAAATTCTCTATGGGCTGGTTGCTTTTGAGTCCATTTGTTTTAGAAAGTTAGATCCAATATGGGCTTAGATCTTGGTCTTTTGTGGGCTAAAACCATTTTGGATCCAATTTTTTATTATGGGGCGGCTTTGTTTTGGATTTGTTCCTTATTAGGCCAATAAAACTGTTAAATATCCTAACAAATTTTGTCCCAAATCTATGTGGCATTGCCACCTAGGATGCTTACATGGCACGTATATGAAATTCAAATATTTCCTCTTCTCTCACACTTCTTTTCTTTTTAAAAATTTGAAAATCAAATCATCCCTCTCATATTTCCCTCTTTTCTCCCACTTTCATCTTCTCTCATATTTTTTATGCACAAATCAATGTAATTTCCAAACAGACCTACAAGTTACACTGTTTCTTACCAGACAAACCTACAGGTTACATTGTTTTCTTGCTAGACAATCTTGCGGGTTACACTGTTTTCAAAATATGTCAAATACAAGTTGGGGAGAAAAATAGTCTACAAACCAGTTGAGAATAACAAGGTAGATAAATTGTCTTAAAAGCATATTCATTCAAATGGTATTCAAACAGATTATTACATTGTGTTCAAATCAGTGTAAACTTCAAAATAAGCCAAAAATAAGCAAGAAAAAAAGAAGCCACAAAGACTAGTTATTACATTGCTGGAGCTGAATAGATCTGCGAGTTACACTGTTTCTTACCAGGCAAACCTACAGGTTACACTATTTGCTTGCTAGACAATCCTATGTGTTACACTGTTTTCAAAATAGGCCAAATACAAGTTGGGGAGAAAAATAGTCTACAAACTAGTCAAGGATAACAAGGTAGATACATTGTCTCAAAAGCATATTCATTCAAATGGTATTCAAACATGTTATTACATTGTGTTCAAAATAGTGTAAATTTCAAAATAAGCCAAAAATAAGCAAGAAAAAAAATAAGCCACAAGAACTAGTTATTACATTTCTGTAGCTACCCGAAGGAGCTGTTGGAGGTGGTTGGATGTTTGGGTTGGAAAATTACATTGTTGTTAGAACAGTGTAATTTGCTCGGGTCATCGGATTTCGGTAGCTATCTGGTCAAATAATAGGTGGGTAAGGAGCGCCTTGACGTTGGAGTCCAAATATGAGGTCAGTTGCCCAAGATGCCGTTGGAGGTGGCTGGATCAACTCGATTTGTGTCGTGGTTACCTCCTCCTTTGGATGAATTTTCTGATGATATGAGCGGCGATGGGTGGTGCGGAGGGTCAAGAAATGATTGTGGTGGTCGAGCGCTTTTGTTCAATGGGTAGATGGCTCTGATCGGTGGCCGAACGGAGGAGCTTCGGCTGGTTGTGGTGGTTGTCTCGTGTGAGTGGGAGGGAGAAAAGGAGAGAAGAGAGTGAGAGTGTATATATAGACACAAATACTGCTGTGGCATGTGATGGGTAATGTCACATGGGATTGAGAATAATTGGGATAAAAAATGCTAAGCTATTTAGCAGGACTGTTCGACCAATAATGTTTTTTGAGTTTTCTTTCTCTTTCTTTGAACCAATTAAATATGTATTTTTTTAATTGCCTCAAATTTGGGATAGCTGCCACCCAAAACAAAAATGGTTCACCACTCACTTGAGAAAATTAGCTTTAATTTAAATGATTATTGCCAAAATTTGAAAGTGGGACATTGAAAAAAACAAATTTTCGTTTCATAAAAGTTTTGTGAGCTCATTCTTCGTGGTATTTTGTACCCATGCAGGAGGAGTTTTCAAAATGAATTTTTCAGAAAATATCTTTTCCACAAAAGTTTTGTGAGTTCCTTTCTTCGTGGTATTCTGTACCCGTGCAGGAGGGAGCTTCCAAAATATTTTCAATAAATTTAATAAAATTATAAATACATTAGCCCTTGTCCAAGTGTTGGTCATCGCGTGAGCGGGTGTTGTAAGATGCTGATGAATCCTTAGAAATCTAAGGAATTCCCTTGCCAATACTCACATAAGCAAAGAAGTTTGAGAAGAAATTCTCAGTTTTTTTTGTTATTAATTGAATGAATGTCATATACGTACTACACTGGGCTTTTATAGTAATCAAATCTATTCCTAATAAACATAGTAAACTACTCCTAATATAAGTCTATTCCTAAAATTCAGCCGCCTTAATTGGCAAGAATTAAAACTAAATATTCTCCTAGTAATTGTAACTCTAGTAGTACTAGGTCTTCATCATTCCATCCCCTTCAAGATAATCTTTGTCCTCAAAGAAAACATCAGGAAACCACACCCACTGCATTAGATTCCCCTTATTGGAGAAAACTCGACCTCGAATTTTAAAGAGTATTAGCAGTAGTAAAAACTTTGTCGAGAATAACATCATTGATATGAAGAAACATGTATCTGGCCAATACTTCCTTGAACCCTGAACTTCAATTGTCAAAAAGATCGAAGGATTTTTGACCTTGCCAAACCAGTTAGGAATGACAAAATCGACATATTCAACTGGCACCATATTATGGTCAAGATCTGCTTCTTGAATAATGTGAGATTTCTCCTCCATTATTTCTTCTTTGATCTCCTCTTTCGATAATAGATCTTTTTCATCCGAATAGTCATCGAATATCAGGACGATTAGTTCATCTATCCCTAAATCAATAGATTTCAAGTCTTCCTCTTTTTCTTCATTGAAAATAGGCGTTGATAATTCATTCAAATCATCATCCTCATCTTCAATTGAGGATTGCTCTGATCTATCCGACGTAGACCCTGATCGACTATCATTGATGTGATGATCAACTTTGTTGGAATCCACGGTGCTGTCCTTTTTGAGATTCTTTGCTGAGATCACCATGATCTTGAGATCAACAATTGCAAGGCCGGCGTTTAACTCTTTTTTCCTTGACGAAGAGTGAACTTGAGAATCAGATGATGATCCGGAATAACTGGCATGGGAGTGACGACGGGTTTTACTATTGGTACTCCTACCTCGATGTCGTCCCTTGCAGCTAGCAGCGATCACCTTTTCAAAGTGTGCCAACAGTTGATGAAAATCTCGAGTTCTGGTTTGAAGTGCCAGGTGTAAAGCCTACAGCTTGTTCTCCAATGAATCGAGTCGTTCCTCGTCTGTTGCCATTCAAAGAACCCTATCAACGAGAGCATCAATGATGAATCCTTAGAAATCTAAGGAATTCCCTTGCCAATACTCACGTATAAGCAAAGAAGTTTGAGAAGAAATTCTCAGTTTTTTTTGTTATTAATTGAATGAATGTCATATACGTACTACACTGGGCTTTTATAGTAATCAAATCTATTCCTAATAAACATAGTAAACTACGCCTAATATAAGTCTATTCCTAAATTTCATCCGCCTTAATTGGCAAGAATTAAAACTAAATATTTTCCTAGTAATTGTAACTCTAGTAGTACTAGGTCTTCATCAGATGCTAACACCTTCCCCACACTCAATCGACCCACGAACCCATTTTTCTAACAATAGACCAGTATTTTAAAAGGTGACCAATTGCACCTTCAAAACAATTGGTGGCGACTTCATTATTTTTTATAAGTCCGCCCGAGTCGCAATTCCAGTTGCGACATAACTCAATCCCTATTTAGCAAAATATTTATAGATAATTATTTCATAGCAAACATAATTATGTATACACAGTGAAATTTTAAAATTTTTATTATTCGTGCATCGTACGGGTCCAAATAAGACAAGACACGTTTCAATTAGAATTGGAACCACTAATGGGCTTCTTTGGCTCTCTCTAATTGGAATCAAATACTTTTTGATTTCTGACATAAATTCTAGGTGTCTAGAAGTACATAAACGTTCGAGTTTTTTTGGGTTCTAATATAATTGAATATTTTAATTATCAAAATAACATTTTTTTATCAATATGACATAATGCGCTACTGTCAGTAACACATTCAACATAAAATCATGAAGAGATTTTATTTACACCACTTTTGACTTTTTTATTTACATTATGAAATACCTAATACCCACCTAAATGTAAATAAATATTAAAAATATGTTTCAGCTTGTTCCAACTTCCCTAGTGTGTTGAACCTTTGTACTGTTCCCATGTCCACCAAGTCCCACTATGTATGAAGGTATACAAACCCTTGAAGAACCTTCATGTTAAGAAAATAGGATAGCATGCCAGAAAATTAAAACATTGATATACACAATTCTAGTGCAATAGTAAATATTTATGCGACCCAAGCTCATGGAATGATCAAAAGAGAGGATAAAACTAGCTTCAATCATACATAAAGTTAATGTTTGCAGGTTTGATCCTTGGGATTTGCTAGGTTGGTGGTGTGTATGAGTGTGTAATCTTCACATTTTGTAAATTCAAAATTTTAAGCTAATGGTATTTTAGGTTAATCATTATTAAATTGGTGAAACCTCGTAATAAATTGGTGTGAACTTATAAAGTAAAATTTTATAGTGTAAACTTATCAGCTTTTGGTGTGTAAACAAAATTTCTCAATCATGAAATGCACTACTAGTTCTTTAAAGGAGATTGCGCTATTGGCAGTAATGTATCTCATTTTGAGTTAAAATATGCTACTGTCAGTAGCGCATTTAACGAGCGTATAATCTAGGATCCCTAAAGCTCCAAATTTAAACATACCCAAAAAACAAATACCCATACCCACCCCTCTTCCCTTACTCTCCCTTAGCATCGACCATTCTACAACGAATCTAATACCTTGAGTGACCCTTCTCCTTCGGCAATCAGTTATTTCCTGCCATTCTCTCTCTCCCTCCACACTACACATCCTTTTGGTGGTGGTAAGCTTACAGGTAAAATGTTTATTATTTTGTATTGGTGTGTTTTATTTTGTAGTTGTGTGTTTTATTTTGTATTTGTATAGTTGATTTAAGATATTACAGTGTTGCTTATGTTGATTGAGATATTGTAGTGGTGTAGTATTATACTTTAGGAATTTTGGTTAATTTATGATATGTTTAGAGTTAATTTGAACAAATTGTATAAAATGTATCATTATTTAGAATAAAAAGTCACTGGTGAATTGTAGGTGTGATATGGCATCACCATGGATGTAAACAAAATTTCATCTTCATACACAAAATTTCAGCTTCATAAATAACTTGTTTCTATTTAGGAGGATACTGGGACACTTGCTTTTCACCAGCATAGGTTGTGGAAGTTGGATCCACGTGTGACAATCTACTTTACCTATCGCATAGGGGTAGATTGAATGTAAATTGGACTGTAGAAAATGAGTCTTGAATAGCCCAATGGAATGAACGAGCAGCATGGGTTGTAAAGGTTTGATCACCTAGTATCAACAACGAAGAATATATGTAGTGATATGTTTTCCACTATACGCCGCTGTGTCACGCCACCTAACGTAGTACCAAAAAGGCCTGACTAGAGTATGAGCCTCATGTGAACAAGCTTCAAAGAGTTGTAAGTATATGAACCTAGTTATATTTTAACACTAATGCAAATAAGTTATTGTTAATGTAGTACTTCTTCAATGAGATTACAAGATATGTTGCAGTTGTCAGTGATGCTGTGAACGACGCTGCCTCCGAATAATTGTTTGTCCTTCTGCCAACAAATCATGAACAAGCTTGGTGAGAGATGTAATACCCCGTCCTAAAACAAAAATAAATGAATAAAAATAAAAAGAATAAAAAGGATTTAGTTATGAAAATAATAAAATTGTGGGAAAAGGGCTTAAAGAACTATTTGAAATAACTTTATAGGTCAAAGTATAAAAAGGAAAACAAATTAAGGATTAAAAATTAATTAAAAAAATTTAAAAAATAAGTGAGAAAATGGGTGAAGGTCTAATGCCTTCACTCGATTCTCACATAAAAGAGAGAAACAAAAAAAGGACCTTTTCCCCTTTTCTCTATCCAAGGACCCAACATACACCTGAATCTGCACTTTCGGTGAGGCTCTGGCCGGCAAGGGTCATCCCTAGGAGGAGTTTACACACACACTTCAATTTCTAACAAGAAAAGAGAAGGGATTAATGTAAATCTTTGAAACTAGGGTTTGTGGGTTAAATGGGTCATGGGGGTTTTGATTGAAATTGAGTTTTTCTTTACCCAATAGCTCAAATTAGACTCTAATCACATTGTATTACTAGGTTCAAGTGTGAGTTTTGAATCAACTCTAGAAGAGGGTTTGATTTCTTGATTTGGGGCACTAACAAGCTTCAAGGTAAGTGTTATTGATTTCAATTATTCTAATTAAAGTTGGGTTAGCATGAGAAATAATACATGGTGAGATTTAATTGTTTAACCTTGAAATTTAAGGTAGAATGTGGATTTCTAAGAAATGGGTATATTGTAGGGTATGGAATGTAATAGTTGAATGGATTAGTGAACATAGAAATTTGATGGAGCTTATTTCATTGAATAGGTTAGTGAATTTGTGTGGAGTATACATTGCTTTTGTGGTAAGAACTTGCAATTTGCTTTGAGGTAGGGATTTTTCCCATTTTTGTTAGATTCTTCAAATTTCGTGAAAGTGTCTTGAATTTTCTCTTCTTGGATATCGCATATTATTTGTTTGGTTTGATAAGTTCATTTGGGCTACTCTTTGTTTGTTCCGAAGAGGGTCGAGCCCTTATTTTATTCTTGTTATTTACTATATCTATAATTAATTTTTCATTGTACATTAAACCTAGAAAATGTCAAGGTTGATTGACATGTCTGAAATGTTCTACATGAAATGTTGATGTATGTGGGCATTGCATTCTTTTTGTGCATTATTAGTAGCTTGGTGGATCACTAGGTATGGACTCGGGTGTTTCACATTTGGTGTTGGTGGATTGGGGGTTATTATGATATTGGGCCAAGAGGGTTCCTTGTGATTGGGTCTCTTGTGCGGATATATGTGATTATGGACTCAAGAGGGTGCCCTGTGATTGGGGCTCTTGAGAGGATATTAGGACAAGAGGGTTCCCTTTGATTGGGACTATTGTGTCTAATATTTGACATTCTTTAGTATTTATCAATGTTTTGGATATCTGGTGCTTGTAAATGCTCGAGAATGATGAGGTATTGATGGTTGATTATTGGAGGTTCGGTTGGGTGGATCGAATGCATATTTTCTCATTGACATATTGCTGCATTTACGTTCTTGAAGTTTCAGTCTTTATTTATACTCTATTTATATCCCTATTGGACATTCGGCTTATACCATCCTTTCTTATCCTTTCAGGTGAGTCTGCTTCTGAGGGAGGTCCTTCAGATCAACAAGAGGGGGCGTGACTGTGGTGGCCTGGGTTGATGACTTACTTGTGTTTTGGACTTTGGATGCGTTCTTTTTATTTGATTTGGATATATATTCATGAATTATGAGGTTGTATTTCTAGATCTATGTTGGATGACCGGGAGGGTGCTCCGGGGTATACCGGGAGGGTGCTCCGGGGTATCGAGACTCCTATGTCGGAGAGTATGGAGGTGGATGGGGTCCTGAGGGTCTTTGTTTGGATTGTGTTTGGATGTTTGAGTTCTGTCTAGATATTATGCTATCTTTTGATTTATTCATATTTGTAGGGAGGCATTCTTCAATTTATAGGGAGATACTATCTGATTTTCGGCTTGATTATTCTTGTTTTTATGTTTGTTGTGTCATTTCCTTCTTCCCCCTCACGCTCCAAGGGTCAGGGCGTGGCAAGAGAAGTTGATTTGATGATGTGGTTGCCAATCCAACAAGAAATTGATTTGATGATGATGATGATGTTATAAAATTTCATATGAACATTCTTAGATGTTAAATATGACTTATCATGATTGAAACTTAACAAAATTTCACTATTACGATTGAAAATTTCATTAATTTAAAGAAATTTCATTGTTCTTACAAAACAATGATATTACTTGTTTGAGTTATCATTTATACTCTATTTTTTTATGAAGTTTAATATGAACATCCTTACATGCTTAATACGATTTTACCATTATTAAAACTTAAAGAAATTTCACTGTTATAATTAAAAAATCTCATTAATTTATAATGAGTGAAATTGAATTTTTTAATTATGAAATTTCACTCTTTTCAAAACTAGTAATGTCATTTTTTTGTTTTACGTGTTTTTTTATAGATCTACAATTTTTGGACAAATTTGGATATATTGCAGAAGGTTTGTATGTATTATTTGATATGTTGCCTTAGATGTTTCAAAAGAAAAAAGAAATGAAAAAATTTGCAATTGAATTTTTGTCAGATTTGAAAGGGAAAGAATATTTTACAGGATCAAACATGAAAAGGAAAAAAAATACAAAAGTTCTATGGAAGTGGAGCATGATTTCCCCCTAAAAAGGTATTTCTGTTTTCAATTACGATGGAACGCTTCTGTAAATCAAAGTGTACTCGATGTTTTTTTGCTTAAAAATAGTGTGGCTCTCACTCTAGGTGAGAGAATCTTAGAGAATGGAAAATCCTATGAAATGGACATATTACGTGCGAAAATAAGAGATTTTGAGAGAAATTTGCACAAAGACAACAGTAAAATTTTTTGTTCTAAGAATAGTGATATTATTTGTTTGAGTGAACATTTGTACTCTTTTTGCTATGAAATTTGACGTGGACATTCTTAGATGCTTAATATGATTTATCATGATTGAAACTTAAATAAATTTAACAGTTATGATTAAAAATATCACTGATTTAAAGAAATTTCATTGTTATTATAAAACAATGATATTACTTGTTTGAGTGGTCATATGTACTCTTATGAAAATTCATATGAAGATTTGTACTTGCTTAATATGATTGTTTAAAGAAAAAAAATTGATCATGTCAACATGACATCATATAGTAAAATAAGTTGTATACATATACCTAAAAGGGTAAAATTGTATTTTAATTTTAATTTTAAGTAAATTTGTATGTAATGAAATTTTAATACAAATTTATTGTTATAATATTTTTAATGAATTTTTTATTGGTCTACAAATATATCATGAGTGATTTATTGGTAATTAATTCATTAATTAATGGCTAATATCAGTATTGCACTATTTCCACATTATTATTCCCACTTTTCCTCAGAAAAAAGAAGAATAAGAAAAAAAAATTTAATCTCTATCCACCTCGCCCGGTCCTAATTGATTATCTTTTGTTCCGTGTTAAGAATTTCATAAATTCAATTTGTTTTGATACTACAAAAAAATCAGACTTTTTTTTAACTCAGTCAAACTAGCAAATGTAGGAGCGACAGTTTTGGAAGGCCAGGGAAGGGAGCTGAAGCTGCAAGTTCGCATTGGGAAGCGGACAAATATTGGAATTTGGAACATGTAATATATATGTATATATATGTATATGTATATAACTATGTACACGTGCCACTATTTCCATATTATCACCTCCTCATGTTTCATCCCACTCTCTCAAATACGCCTTTCTAAAAATCCCAGTTGGACCTGGATTCTATCTCATAGCACAAGAAATACCCGACAGAAAGAAAGAAAGAAGGGTTCTCATTATATTTTCCCGAAAAATCACACAGAGAAATGCAAAACCCAAGAAAACCAACTCTAGCTAGTCTACAATTTGCATGAATAATATGTGACACGGTGACGTAGGTAAAGTATGAATGTTGTTTCACGGGCCACAACATCCTTCCGCCTTTTCTTTGATTTTCTTGGTAGATAGAAAGGAGTGGTAGTTATTTTCCTTCATTCCAAACACTCTCAAATCCCAAGAAATATATATATTCACGAGGGCTACGCATTTCGGAGGTGGGAAAATCCCCAATCCAATAGGATCTTCGAATGTTGTTGATTGAGTGATAAACTATATGCTTATTGTCAAAATTTTACAATATCTTTCAAGGAGAAATTAAGTTTGGGGGAAATATGGCTGGGAACGAGTGGATTAATGGCTACTTGGAGGCCATTTTGGATAGTGGGGCAGCGGCCATTGATGAACACAAGCCCACGCCCGTGAATCTGAGCCACGGAGGACATTTCAATCCGACCAAGTATTTTGTGGAAGAAGTGGTTACGGTAGTCGATGAGACTGACCTTCATAGGACATGGATCAAGGTAGTTGCTACCCGCACCACTCGCGAACGCAGCTCCAGGCTCGAGAACATGTGTTGGCGCATCTGGCACCTCACCCGCAAGAAGAAGCAGGTGTGTATATGTTCTCTCTCTCTATCTCTATATGCATACACATACAAGTATAGTGTGTGTATATATATATATATATATGTATGTATATATGTGGTGTTACTATAATTGGGTTTGTGTTAGATGTATGTGCAATTGTATCTTTTGTTGATAGCCAATTCTATAGATTTATGGGCATTGAATTGAATGCATACGAATGTATTCTTTATATTTATTGATTATGCATACAGGGTGGCCTTCAATTCTATTATTGATTTTCAGATGCTATAAGTAATTAAAATAAGATTTAATTCCCATCTTTTAAGAATTGGATTTCTTATTCTTGTTTTGCCCCAGCAAAATGTGTTTTTTTTTGCTTAAGAAATAGCATTTGGCTTAAGTTCTTGTATACCACATATGAAATTGTCTTATTTCTGTGACAAGACTTGATGGTTGTTAAGTGTTTAATAACCCTGTTTCAGAAAATTGACAGTTCCAGCTCTTTTCATGTAAGGTAAGGTTGCCTGTAGTTGAACGATTTCCTATATGTTTGTTAATATTTCTTCTCTTAGGGAGAGATAAACATGCACATGTGTGCGTTAGTCTATTAGCATTGCAATTTTCTTTTTACAAACTTAATTCGATATGTTAGAAGATTATCTATTAGTAAATTGATCTTTCAAAGGAGTGACGTATTTAATGTGTGAGTTCTTTTTGTTTGTACGTTTAGTTATATAAATAATGATACAACTCTCTACTCTTTTGTGAAACTAAATGTAATATTGATGATGTGAATAGTTGGCATGGGAGGAATTGCAAAGGTTAACGGATCGAAGATTGGAAAGAGAACAAGGACGTAGAGATGCAACTGAAGACATGTCCGAAGACTTGTCAGAAGGAGAAAAGGGAGATAACTTAGGGGAGATGATGACAAGTGAGACCCCAAGGAAAAACTTCCAGAGGAACTTTTCAAACCTTGAAGTATGGTCTGACGATAAGAAGGAAAATAAACTTTATATTGTACTTATCAGGTATACTTATTTGTAATGTATGTTAATCATGTAATCAACTCATTTATACTATGGATCCAAGCCAAAAAGTATTTCTTAATCAGATTAGTTTTTCTTTTTATTTGCTTAAATTTTGTGGCCACTAAATCTCTTGGACTATATCAGAAAGTCATTTAAGATCAGTTTCGAATATGTTTCATCTTTCTGTTTTGTAACAACGTTCTCACTTCCTATAAGTATTCCTATATTTGATTTCGATGGTGTTACATCAATCACGACTATTTAGATAGTCATAAAACTATTTTCCTTGTCCTTTTGACATTTCTCATAAGTGAATATTGACAAGCTTTTATTGTCAAGACATACTGTTGTTCTATGAGCAGTTCTGTTGTTATGCTTGCTCCTTATGTGACGTTACTAAATTTATATTCATCAAGAAGTAAAGCTCAAAGTTTATCATTGACTATATATATAGAGGTGATTTCTATTACATCTTATGAACTATATATTTTAAACTTAACACTTCAGTTTTGGAGGACAATATAATTATGCACATCATAGATAATTGCAATTCTTCCTCTTGCTTAGTTTACATGGTCTGGTTCGAGGAGAAAACATGGAGCTTGGTCGAAATTCTGACACTGGTGGACAGGTAAATAATCCATCCGATGCAAAGATGAATAACGTCATTTATGTTCTTGGTTCTCTAGATTATATGCCCTTTGCACTTTTTAGGTCAAATACGTGGTAGAGCTTGCTCGGGCAATGGCACATATGCCTGGGGTGTACAGGGTAGATCTCTTTACTCGCCAAATTTCATCACCTGAAGTCGATTGGAGCTATGGTGAACCAACAGAAATGCTAACTGCAGGCTCTGAAGATGATGACCGTGGTATGGGGGAGAGTAGTGGCGCATATATAATAAGGATTCCCTTTGGTCCACGTGATAAGTACCTCCGAAAAGAAGTACTCTGGCCCTATATTCAAGAATTTGTAGATGGAGCTCTAGCTCATATTCTTAATATGTCAAAAGTTCTGGGCGATCAAATTGGCAGTGGACAACCAGTATGGCCATATGTTATTCACGGGCATTATGCAGATGCAGGAGATAGTGCTGCTCTTCTATCAGGTGCTTTAAATGTCCCAATGGTTTTAACTGGACACTCACTTGGGAGGAACAAGCTAGAACAACTTCTTAAGCAGGGACGACAATCGAAAGAGGATATCAATACAACATATAAGATAACGAGAAGGATAGAAGCGGAAGAGTTATCCCTTGATGCAGCAGAACTTGTAGTCACAAGCACTAAGCAGGAGATTGAAGAACAATGGGGACTTTATGATGGTTTTGATGTCAAGCTTGAGAAAGTTCTTCGTGCTCGTGCCAGACGTGGGGTAAATTGCCACGGACGCTACATGCCAAGGATGGTGGTAAGAATCACTTTTTCTCATTCCTCGGTGCTATTTTTTTAAACTGTATAATTGCCAAAGTAATGGTCGAAGGAAAGATGATATTCTATAAAAACCTAAGTCAGAACCTATTCTTACACCTCGGTAATGTCATGCAATGCAGTTTATAGTCGCATCATTTTCTTTGGCACAAACTTGACATTGTAAAAAAGCACCTAGAATATAATACCAATTGAAAAAACAATGGTTTTATACCTCAATCATTCGTTTTATCGAAAAGAAGAAGAAAAGAATGAGGTAAATTATATGAGCTTAGTTTTTGCAAATTTGAAACAATTCTCAAGTATGATTGTTTCCCAGGTCATCCCTCCCGGCATGGACTTCAGTAGTGTTGTGGTTCAAGAAGATTCCCCTGATGTTGACGGGGATCTTTCAGCTCTTGTTGGTGGTATAGAGGGGTCTTCTCCAAAAGCACTTCCAGCTATATGGTCTGAAGTGAGTATCCCCTTTTGGATGTATCATTACGGCAGATGTCAATACTAAGAAAAACTATAGTATCCTCAACTACAATTTTTTTTACAGGTGATGCGGTTCCTTACCAATCCCCATAAGCCGATGATCTTGGCCTTGTCAAGGCCTGATCCAAAGAAGAACATCACTACGCTGTTGAAAGCCTTTGGAGAGTGTCGTCCCTTGAGAGATCTTGCCAATCTTGTAAGTAGTTTTCTCAATTTACGTAGTTTACCTATTGAATGGTATTAATTACATTCTCTTGAGAACTAATCCACTGTCACACAGACATTGATTATGGGAAACAGAGATGATATAGATGAGATGACTGGAGGAAATGCTAGTGTTCTAATAGCAGTTTTGAAAATGATTGATAAGTACGATCTATATGGGTTAGTGGCCTACCCAAAGCATCACAAGCAATCTGATGTTCCAGATATATACCGACTTGCTGCAAAAACAAAGGTCTGATAAAGTTCTTAACTCCTAAACTATATTTACATGGATCTATATAGGTAATAAGCTAAAAGTTTGAAATGTGGTAGGGAGTTTTCATAAATCCAGCATTGGTTGAACCTTTTGGGCTTACACTGATTGAGGTTGGTTTCAATCGATTAGAAACATTTATGATGTCTTTTTATTATTCTTCTAACCTTGTGAAATTAAATTTTGATTTATATTTCGAATACCACAGGCTGCTGCGCATGGGCTTCCGATGGTGGCTACCAAGAATGGTGGACCAACTGACATCCATCGGGTAAATCTCAATCATTTGAAAAGTATAAGCTCCTTGAAAATTTCTATTTGGCCATTTTTCGCACACTCTCTTTTGTATCTGGTAACCCGGAAGCTGGAGGAGAGTGACATGAAATTTAGAAATTGAAAGCAATCATATGTTATTGGAAATGTCATGGAGATTCTAGGCTATCTTCACCTATCCTCGCTCTCTTTTCTCAACAATTTGGAAGATGCATGGATGAGATTGAGTTATTTATGGCTCCAATAACTGAACCTTCCATGATTTCTTGTTTTGACTTTTAGGCATTAAACAATGGTTTACTTGTGGACCCTCACGACCAGAAAGGCATTGCTGATGCCCTGCTTAAATTAGTATCGGAGAAGAACTTGTGGCATGATTGTAGAAAGAATGGTTGGAAGAACATACACCTTTTCTCATGGCCAGAACACTGCCGCACGTATTTGACCAGGGTATCAGCTTGTCGAATGAGGCACCCACAATGGCAAACAAACACTCCAATGGATGATGTTGCAACAGAAGAGTCGTCACTCAATGATTCCCTCAAAGACATGCAGGATATGTCCCTTAGACTCTCAATTGATGGAGAAAAGTCTTCTTTGAATGGATCCATTGACTATACAACTACAGCAGCTGGTGACCCTGAACAGCAGGACCAGGTGAAACGTCTTTTAAGCAAGATAAAGAAGCCAGAATCAAACCATAAAGATGCTAAAGGTACGAAAAAATCATCTGAAAATGTGTCAAGCAAGTATCCTATGTTGAGGCGGCGACGTAGATTGATTGTCATAGCGCTTGATTTCTACAATAATGATGGGGCTCCTGAAAGCAAGATGATTCGAATAATGCATGATATTTTTAAGGCTGTTCGTTCAGACTCCCAAACTGCAAGGACCTCAGGGATTGCTTTATCAACAGCAATGTCCGTATCAGAAACAATAAATTTCTTAGCATCGGCAAAGATTCAATTAAATGAATTTGATGCACTGGTTTGTAGCAGTGGAAGTGAGGTGTATTACCCAGGTACTTACACTGAAGAAGATGGAAAACTTTTTCCAGATCCAGATTATGCATCACATATTGATTACCGTTGGGGTTATGAAGGTCTTAAGAAAACCATTTGGAAGCTAATGAATACAACTGAAGGTGGAAAAGATTCTAGTCAATCTTCCAGTCCAATTGAGGAAGATGTGAAATCAAGCAATTCTCATTGCATTGCATACTTGATAAAAGATCCTAGTAAGGTATATGAAACAAGTGAACGTGAGAAATTTCCAGTAGGAAGTGGTCAATTTTATTGAAAGTGCTCATGGTATTTTACTTTTGCAGATAAAGAAAGTGGACGATTTAAGGCAGAAACTCAGGATGCGCGGTCTCCGTTGTCATCTGATGTATTGTAGGAATTCCACAAGAATGCAAATCGTTCCTCTTCTTGCATCCCGAGCACAGGCACTAAGGTATAAATATAATCACATAGACTTTGGAGCACTTTACATTCCATCATCATTGCCATTTTTATATTCATATTTGCAAAGTACGTAGTAGAGTGTTTTTTTTTATTCATTTGTTCACCCATTGGAATTTGGGCTGCATGAGCGAATTCATATCTCAAGGTTCAAACTTCAAACATAAAAACTGATCGATTGGCAGCAGCTCATTAGCTAACAACAGGAAGGATTTAGTACTAAAACACTCATGTTTTACTTGGACACTATAGTTTCATTCACTCCTTGATATTGATCATGTGCTCTTACCATATCCTTTTGATGATTAGGTACCTTTTTGTTCGTTGGAGATTGAATGTTGCGAACATGTATGTTTTGGTTGGTGAATTCGGTGACACCGATTTATAGGGGCAAAGTTCTACAATCGTTGAAAGGTCAACTTGTCTTTCTGTGGGGTCCGTTCACAACCTTGAGTCCTGCAGATTTCACAACAAAGAAAACCGTGAAAGCTCCTCAACCGGATTGGGGGGTGCCGGTCGTGTAGGCTCCGACGATCAAGTTAGAGTCGGTCGAAGGTGGAAGACCGGCTATGTTCTTAGGTGTTTAGTCTGAGTATATTGTCTTGGGGTATTTTCCTGTATTGTGGGTAAAAAGTCATTTTTTTCCCTCCCATACGAAAGAGGGGGTATTTATAAGAAAACAAGTATCAACCTCGGGAATTGTGTGCACCTTCCAGCTATTTTATTGGACCGACTTGCACGAAAGAAGTGTAACTGAAAGGTCTATCATATCGGCTGTGTCAGAGTTGACAAATACCAAAAAGTAGGATAAAGTAGTAGTGCGAAATGATCACAACAGGTGTTGATAAAGGAGAGGGTAGAATTGTGGGCGACATTCTATAAAGAGAAATATGTACGAGATAATGTCTTACCTGGAGATATAGGTCTGTTGCACCTATAGATATTTGCTGTAGACTAGACTGACAAGAACTGCTTTGCAAGAAAGGTAGCTCATGCAATGGCGCTCATACGAGCTAGCGCCATCACACTGCCTTGGCGCCTACACACGGTCGCCAACACATCAGACGACTCGAAACCTGGTACCATATTGCTAAGGAACAGTCATTGTACAAATGATAAAGCAAACAGGCTGTAAAGTCATAAAGCTCCTGCAAATACATGTCAGAAAGGGTGACAGCTTTATTGTAAGACTACTGTTATGTTTACTTAGTAATGATGTAAAGATTGTATATGGGCCTCTCAGATGGGCTTTCAGATTTGGGCCTAATCGTGGTAGTCTAAGTGGGAAGACTCAAATAGTTCTACTAGTTTTGTCATTATGTGATGACGTGGGGCCACACCATTTTTGGCACCTACAATTGTCCCCCACTCTCTAAGCATGAAAACAAATTCATCTTGGAGAGTAGCGCTTGAAGAATCCTTGCAATAAATAGGAAAACGAAGGAATAAGTACTACTGAAGATGACATGCAGAGCACCGACAATCCGAGGTGTTAGGTATCCAAAAAAGACACGGTGTAACACATTCGCAGGGAAGCGGTGTAACGCATCGATACTTGTTGATGCTGATGGGATACAACTCCTTTTGTTCGAAGTTGTATAAGAGACAACCTCGTTTGTTTGAGGTCGACAAAGCCTAGAACCTCGTTTGTTTGAGGTTGTATGTAGCCAGCATGGGCGTAAGTGTGATAATGAGATTGTAGTCATAGTTGTGGCCTGAATTGGCGCTAGCATGATGACTGTAGTGGAGCTGTTGCTGTGGCCTGAGATGGCGCTAGCATGTTAGCTATCTGATGTAACCGATCCATGCTTCGAAGGCGACTGTACCCACCTGTAAAAGAACACTCCATGGCGATTGCATGAGTACCAGTTTTGCTCAGTGTATCACAAGAGTTTACGTAAATGAAAATGTAAAAGATCAGCAATTCTGATTTGATAACCATTGCCCATCAAGCATTGGCAGGTAGCACCCTGTAATTATCTCAAGAGAAGTTAATTACATGGACTAGAGTAGTAACAATAGCTTTAGAAGAAAAATTTGATTGCTGTTTATGTAATATGGTATGATCGCCATTGCGTTAGAACAATACCGTAAGAAATAGATACCGTATCGCGTGCCAAGCTGACATGACAAGCATTTAATGTACCTGACGCGCACAGTGAAACTTTGAATATTTACTGCTACCGTTCCTTGGGGAACACGTTTCGACAACCGTGCGTATGATGGCTGTAAGGGCATTATGGACAATCGCACAATGCTGAAACTCAAAAATTACATTCTGAGTTTTTCAAAAGAGAAACTCTCGACTGAATTCCACAGACTTCGCTCAGACTCGCTGAATACGAAAAGAAAGAGAGATCATCCCACGACGCTCACTTTGTACTACTCGGAAGGTAATTCTTAATTTCTCCTGCCCTAAGTTATATTCACTAGAATGGCAAGATTCCATGTTCAAGAATCAGAAAGGGTCTCTGGTAGTAGTAGGACTCCCGCCGACCAGAATAAAGACGAACAAGAACCCAGCGTAAATTACTCTTGGTCTGGGTCGGGGAGTCCAGAGTCGGCACCAGTAAGCCCGCTCACGAAAAGAAACAATCGGAGAGAAATGGTCATATTGAAGGACCATTGATACCGAAAGGGTTAAACCCTAAATCGACCCTGGCAGCAAGCGACATGGATTTCTACCGGGAGAAATACAGAATTCACTCTTCTATTGAAATCAGACCTGGGGCCGACACAGAGGGAGTTGATTTTCGAGTCCCTGGATGGACACCATTTTACCTTTTGTCCTTCAGCATAGGATTGAGATTCCCCGTTCCTAGCTTGCTTGCTGACGCTTGTAGGGTATGGCAAATATGCCCTAGTCAATGGATGTCAAATAGCCTCAGAATTCTTCTGAGCATTCAATGCTTAGCTGAGCTGGAGAACCTAGAATTTGGGATTGAAGAGCTGGTAGTGGTCTACTATGCCAAAGAAAGTGGTCAGGGGAGATTCTGCTTAGTCCGTCGGAGAAACAGAGAAGAATTGATTCTCGACACCATCTCCAATGACCACATTGTTGAATGGAAGGACAGATATATCTTTGCCAGGGGTGCCCTGGTATTTGGGCTCCACGGGGATTTACCTTCAAACTGGGTTAAAGGAGATAGTAAGTTTCTTTCCTTATTTATTGGTTCATTACAGTCACTGAATCTTATGTATCGCTCCTTTGCAGCATCGAAGAATTTGCTGAGCAAATGGAAAAGTAGCCCCGAAGTGCTGCAGAGGGTAGAAGAATTTTACAATCTTGGCGAACGGAAAAGATCTAGAAAGAACATTCTGGTGCCCCGTAAATTAGAGAAGACGTCTCTCTGGAGATATATCAGTAAGTGTGCAGTAATTGCTAAGTAAATAACTCCCGACTCATAACGATCATGCACTGAAAATTCATCCTTTAATATTACTTATGCAGGCGACGAAATGTTTGAAAACGTCTTCGCGGATATCACCGAGGCGGACGACCTCTATGAAGCTCTGCTGCAGGATGCTGAGAAGAATCAGCAGAGACAAGATACAGTCGGTGGGGGCTTTGAGGCTGCTATGCGTGCTGCAGAGGCGTCCCAAGCCAAGAAAGTTGGGGGGAAACGAAAGATAGCGGGAGAAGTACCCGAAAGAAGAGTGAAGCAAAAAGAGGATCCCACTGGTAAAGGCAAATTGCCGAGCACTGGAACCAGTGAGACTAAAGGGAGTAAAAAAGAAACTGCTAATATTGGCGAAGAGGCGGAAAGGCCCAGGAAACTCCTTCACGACGCCATTGCCCCAGGACCCAGAGGTAGAGGAGGCATTCCCTACAGTACTATCGCGGTTGCATCAACGACCATTGTTCTGGATGATGGCTCAGATAACGATGAGGAGGAGACAATGCCTTTGATCAGGAGGTTGCCCAACATCAGGGCAACCAAGACAGAAACTCTTGAGCCAATGGAGACTACGGCTCCGGAAGATCGTGGGGAGTTCGACCCGACAACTGGTGACTACACGGTCCCAACAGTGGTATCAGAGGTTGCAAGGGAAGAAGCTATGGCCAGCGGATCCAGGACTGAATTGGCGGTACCGGGCAACCAGGAAGCGGAAGACACTGCCCAAGGAAGGGAAGATATTCAACCTAGAATAAGGTTGGACGTCACGGGGAGTGAGATGGAAGAAATCTCGATATGGGTTCCCAAATCCTTAACTGTCTCCTCTGCTCCTGTACTCCCACCAGTGGGAATTAGAAAATTCGTATTCCCTGAGGATGCCAGAAAGTTGGATGCTATGCCTCTTCCTAGCCAGTTCAATTATTCAGTGCCTCACTGCTTTACCGTAAGTGTCTTAAAAAGTGCACCAATTTACTACCAGTAGTTCTCATTACTAATACCACATTGGTTGTTCTTTTGACAGGCGCTGCAGGGGGTACTCAGATCTGGCGAGAACGCCATTGGCAGTTTAAGCAAGGAAAAAACTGGGAAAGAGAGGCTAGAAGGCGTGGTAAAGGAATTAGAAGAGAAATTGATCAACGCCACGTCTTCTCAAAAAGATTTAGAGTGTCAATTGATTGGTGAAAAGCACAGAAATACTGAAGTATCTGCTCAAATCGCAAGGTTGGAGGAAAAATTGAAAGATGTAGATGATCAACTACTGCATTCAACCGAAATGTTGAGTGCATTGGAAAAGAAAGTGCACGACGATGCGTACAAAGCCAACCAATTTGAGTCAAGAATTGAGCAAGCAACCAGAGACACTAAGTATTTCAAGGATTGCTGGGAAGGAGCCACCAATCAATTGGAAAATGCTGAGGCCAAGGTGAAAACATTGGAGTCCCAAATGCAGCATCAAGCTAAACACCTAGGTGAAGTCTCCAATGAAAAAGATCTGCTCAACAAGGCGTTGGCAGCGCAAACTCTAAAGACAACTGAGCAGATCGAACTGTCCAGGGAGATGGAAGAAAACTATCTTGTCAAAATAGGGGCCATGGGAGGTGTCGGTCAAGCCGCAGAGAGGTTCAAGCTGCTAACCCAGTACAAAAAGAATGAGCATCAGAAATGGGACGTAGACCTGATGCTTAAGAAGGCTGTGGTGCTGCTTGAAAATTATCAGCCCAATAGAAGATGGGTTGCAGATGAAGAAACACTTGGAGGAACTAGCACCGAAACAGACCTGGCGCCTCCAGAGAGTAACACCCCTACTAATGAACACATTACCCTTGAAGCCGGTGAACCGCCAATGCCTAGCATTGGGCCGGAAGATCTCTCAGCTGAAGTACCTCGAACTTCTAGTGCCGCCATTACAGAAGATTTTCCACCCGAACCACTAGTCCTTGGGATAGAAGTTCCCGGTCCTGAGACTGATGCTACCGTGGAAGCTACAGAGGTTGAGGTCCCAGGAGGAAATCCGTGAATTTGTTTGCCTTCCCTTTTTATGATAATTCGTCTTTTTTGTAATAATTTGTCTGAATAGTTCGGTATTTTTACGTTCTCTTTAACTAGCATCCAATTAGTATTTTTGGTAAAATAACCTTACTCTGTCCCCCAGTTTGAGTGGGACTATGAGAATCGAATTCTAAGAGGCCGACTCAAACTATTGCGAAATACGTGGCAAGAGACGAAATCTGACAAGATGGGACGGTCGGACGCAATTATATCCATCTTCAGGGAATATGGCAGAGTAAATCGCAGAACAGTAGAACAATATCTTGACTGAGAAAACTCCAAAAACTTAAATACGGTCATTGTCAGGCCAGAAATCGTTATAATAACAACGAGTGTTCCAGAATACTATTGGCGGACTCAGCAGAAAATTAAATCCACGAGGCTGTTACGCTCTATATAAGGAGTATAGAGCAAAACAAAACAGAGAGTTGAAAGATAACTCAACAGGGGAATTCGGTGATATTGGTATTGCTGATCAGACTACACCGTCAGCTTCGGCAAAAACCCCTACGGCTTGCCCAGCGCTGTCGGTGAGTTTGATCAGTCGTCCTTATATCATTGTTGCTATCAGAAAACACAAGAGGTACTATTATGTCAGCCACGTTGGCCTGGCTTCATTGCCAGTCCGGGCATCCTCTACAGAGGTAGCCTAACACTGGGAGTGAGACAGGCCAACCAGGCTGCTGTAATATCTAATCACAGGTCTGGCGACACCATGTGTTGGCGATGGTATGCTATAAAATTTTTAGAATATCTTAGAAACTAGTCTGTATTTAATGCTTTGAGATTCGTAATACTGGGTGAACCTTTGTCCCCCAGTAATAAAGGTGTTTTAATAGCACACGCTGATTGGAATCATCGTGAACTTACATTCAATACTGTCTTTAATTACTTAGCAACAGTGCGGAGAATCTTGCAAAATTTTCAGATTAGTTCACTTTAAAACTTTAGATATATTGGACTGCTTTGTCCATATTAAATGTTCAGGTAGAAATTTTTCCGGTTGTAAAGTTTATCTTGACTCTTGGATTACCGCAAAAGAATTAATTGCAGAATTAATTTTGGAGGTTCTCGAGAAGATGGAAAGGTAAGATATTTCACTATATAAGAACGATTTCGTTGCAGCAAGGAAATCATCCTATCGACTATTTCTTCTTCTAACTTCTACAGCAATGGCTGCGTCCCAAAGTTCTGTCAACTCCCCATCCGACTCTGATGATCACAAGGACGTGAGTTCGTCCCTTCACCCCGACTATCGAAACCCTAACCAGTATATCAGCGACTTGAAGGAAGCGCTGAAGGCGATGGAGGAGGAGATGAAAGAGATGAAAGAAGACATGGGGGACCAAGAAGGACAAATCACAGAGCTAACCAAAGCTCTGCAGACTGTTGGCTGTGCCATGCTCCAACTGGAGGAGCTTGCGGAAACGCGAGCTATGGAGCAGAACATAGCCAAACTCCAAGATTCGCTCCTTAATCTTTCTGTTTTGATTAAGGATGCAAGAAATAAAATGAATGAAAGTTTAAACATCTGGTCGTAAGGACCATATGTTTTTTTTCTTTTTTTTTTCTTTTTTTTTTTCAGTTTCGAAAATAAAATCAGTATTTTCAATATTCCTGTCTTTTACAAAGTTCTTTCAATACTGCGCAAGGAACAATAAAAAAATCACGAAAACTTATCTGTAATGGCGCCTCCATGTTTTGTCGTCTCAATAGATGACTGAATCATCAACCTTCAGTACTTTTCAGCCCCTGCGCTCAAAGGAACAATCAAAGGTAGTCGATGGGACTCCCATCGACACTCCGATGCTTAAGTTAGTTCTCATATTTATACAATTGATGAAGTAACTTTTAAAACGATAAGGTGCAATAATAACAAAAGATTAAAGGTCTCTAGAAGTGGTACAGCTTTAGATGGACAGCATTCCATGGGTGCAAGATTTCTTCTCCACTTTGCTTGTGCAGTCTGTAGGCGCCATTTCCTAGTACCTTGTGGACCAAATAGGGGCCCTCCCAGTTCGGGCCCAACTTCCCAGCATTCAGCTCCCTGGTGTTCTCGAAGACTTTCCTGAGCACAAAATCCCCTTCTTGAAATGCTCGAGTTCGAACATTCTTGTTGAAGTATTTCGAGACTTTGTCATGGTATGCGGCTGTCCGTGTGAGCGCCTGATCTCTGAGTTCATCAATAGTATCAAGCTGATCATTCAGTTCTTGCCAGTTCCTTTGTTCATTTGTCCACTGAAATCTGGCAGACGGGAGTCCAGCTTCGACCGGAATAACAGCCTCGGATCCAAATGCAAGAGAAAAAGGAGTCGACCCTGTAGGCGTTCGTGCAGTAGTTCTGTAAGACCATAGTACTCCAGGTAATTCATCGGCCCAAGCACCCTTAGCCTTTTCCAGACGCTTTTCCAGGGTCTTGATCAAGGTTTTATTGGAAGCTTCAGCTTGGCCGTTACACTGTGGATGTCTTGGCGTTGCAAAGTCTACCTTGATTCCCCAATTAGCACAAAACTCCTGAAATTTGTGACTTGAAAACTGCGGACCATTATCCGTCACAATTTCCTTAGGCACTCCAAACCTGCATATTATATTCTTCCAAACGAACTTTTTCACATCTAGGTCTTTAATCAAAGAATAAGATTCAGCCTCAATCCATTTGGTGAAGTAGTCAGTCATTGCAAGGAAGTATTGCCGTTGACCTGATGCTTTGGGCAAGGGACCAACTATATCCATCCCCCATTTCATGAAGGGCCAAGGCGCCACGATGGGAGTAAGTCTTTCTGGGGGCATGTGTGGAATCGGGGCAAATCTCTGGCATTTGTCGCACCTTCTTACATAATCAAGTGCATCCGATCTCATTGTTGGCCAATAATACCCAGTAGTTAAGGCCCGATGAGTCAAACTTCTTCCCCCAGAATGATTACCGCACTCTCCTTCGTGCAACTCTGCCAGCACGTACTGTGCTTGCTGTGAATCTACACATCACAACAAAGGACCTGAATACGATCTTTTATACAGCTGCCCATCATGTACTGCATACCGAGCAGCTTTGGCGACCAAACGTCTGGACTCGTTCTTCTCTGCTGGCAAAACACCATCAACTAGATATTGGACAAATGGTGTCAGCCATGTTTGGCTCGAACTAACGGGGAAGACCTCACTGTCATCTGGTTTCCCTACTTCTTTCTGATTACTGATCGACGGCCACTTCAGGTGTACCAGAGGAATTGTTTGCTCCTGGTCGGATTGAATCGACGACCCGAGATTGGCCAGTGTGTCCGCATATGAATTTTCTACCCGTGGAATCTGAGTTATGGAAAACTCCACGAATGCTAATTGCAGTTCTCTTACCAGCTTCAAATAACGAGTCATTTTGGCGTCTTTGGCCTGATAGGAACCAATAAACTGATTCACTATCAACTGCGAATCTGAATGAACCTTCAAGCTCGCTACTCCAAGCTCTTTAGCCAGAATTAGACCAACAATCAAAGCTTCATATTCCGCTTCATTATTCGTGGCATGGAAATTGCACTGGACTGCTCGTTGAATTGTACTCCCTTCTGGAGAGATCAGCACAATTCCTAGACCACTGCCCCTAACATTGCTAGAACCGTCAACATATAAGGCCCATGACTTTGGGACTTGATTTACCATGCAAAGCAACTCCTTGTCTGCTTCTAACTGTATTGATGGAGCAAAGTCAGCCACAAAATCCGCTAATACTTGCGACTTGATGGCAGTCCTTGGTTGATACGTGATGTCATACTCGCTGAGCTCCACCGCCCATTTGATTATCCGTCCGGACAACTCAGGTCTATGGAGTATGCTTCTTAATGGAAAATTAGTCACCACTGCAATCGAATGGCATTGGAAATACGGTCTCAATTTCCTGGCGGCCACCACCAGAGCTAGAGCCAATTTCTCCAATAAACTATACCGGGTCTCCGCGTCTAGTAAGCTCTTACTTACATAGTACACTGGCAACTGCTTCTTGTCTTCTTCTCTAACCAGAACTGCACTTACAGCTACCCCCGAAACAGCCAGGTACACGTATAGCTGCTCCCCCGTGCTGGGTTTGGATAATAGGGGAGGGGAAGTAAGATAAGCTTTTAACTGATTCAAAGCGTCTTCACACTCTGGTGTCCATTCGTAGCTAACAGATTTCTTCAAGGTAGAGAAGAAATGACAGCACTTGTCGGACGATCGGGAGATGAAACGACTAAGGGCCGCCACTCTCCCGTTAAGTCTCTGAATATCTTTAACACAAGTTGGGGAAGAGATGTTCAAAATAGACCGAATCTGATCTGGGTTGGCTTCGATTCCCCGCTTTGTGACCATATACCCGAGAAACTTTCCAGATGCCACCCCAAAAGAACACTTAGCAGGATTCAACTTCATGTTATACTTGATCAACAAATCGAAAGCCTGCTGAAGATGCTCAAGATGTTGGTCCGCAACTAAAGACTTCACCAACATATCATCAATGTACACCTCCATGGTGTCCCCCAGATGCTTAGAGAACATCTTATTAACCAATCGCTGATACGTAGCCCCGGCATTCTTCAACCCGAAAGGCATCACTTTGTAGCAATAAATTCTTCTCTCGGTTATGAAAGCCGTTTTTTCCTGATCTTCCAGATGCATTAAAATCTGATTGTACCCCGAAAAAGCATCCATAAAGCTCAACAATTTGTGGCCAGCAGTCGCATCCACCATCATGTCTATGTGCGGTAGTGGAAAGGGATCCTTCGGACAAGCTTTGTTCAAATCCGTAAAATCAATACAGACTCTCCACTTGCCATTCTTCTTTTTCACAACGACAACGTTGGCCAACCAGTCAGGGTACTGCACCTCCACCACAGAGCCATTGTCCAGTAGTTTCTGGACTTCCTCATTAATGACTAGATTCCGTTCAGGAGCAAATTTCCTCCTCTTTTGCTTGACAGGAGGATATTCAGGATTAACCTTGAGCTGATGCGTCACGACTTCAGGGTCTATTCCAGTCATATCCGCATGACTCCATGCAACACAATCATGATGCCATGACAGGAACTGAATCAATTTCTGTCGTAGATGAATAGGTAGCTGCACTCCAATCAGGGCTTTATGATCTGGAAAGTCAGGATGGATCTGTACTTCATCAAGCTTCTCCATTCCTGGCTCGTCTGGTTCCAGACCGGGTGCCTGGTTCTGTAACTGCTAAGAGGATTCACCCTTACTCCTCATGGTGGTCTTGTAACAACTCCTAGAAGAGTGTTGATCTCCCAGGATTTCCCTAACGCCATTATTAGTGGGATAGCGCAGGATTTGATGATATGTGGAGGGTACGGCCCGTATTGCATGCAACCAAGGTCGTCCCAAAATAGCATTGTAAGCGGAGGGTGACTCTACAACGGAGAACCGAGTCTGCTTGTTCAAACCTGGGGCATAAATGGGTAACACCACTTCTCCCAGTGAGTGACTTACCTCACCGTTGAACCCGATGAGTGCTGTGGACTTCCGCAATATTAGAGTCTCATCTAGACCCATTCCTCTATAGGCGGCCAAGAACAATACATTGGCCGAACTGCCGTTGTCAACCAGGATTCGCTTCAAGTTAATGTTCGCAACCTGAAGTGTGAGCACCAGAGCATCGTGATGCGGATGTAGCAGTTGAGTAGCTTCATCGTCGGTAAAGACCATCACTTGGTTAGTGAAGGTTCCCACTGATCGAGCCAGCTTAGCAGCTGGGTTTGCTGCTTCCTTCTCGTGTTTCTTGGCAGAAGTATGGGACAGCCCGCTAATCTCGGATCCTCCAGAAATTACGCAATAAGTAGCGGTAACTGGCGGTGGTAATGCCTCTGGGTCGTCAACTTTCCTCTTTTCCCAGATAGCCTTAGCACGCTCAGATAACAATTCTCTGAGATGCCCTTTCTTCAGCAAGTAATCCACCTCATACCTAAGGCCCCGACAATCAGGAGTGGTATGGCCAATATCCTGATGGAAATCACACCACTTTTTAGGGTCTTTCCACCCTTCAGATTCTTTCTTGGGCGGCCATTTCACATCGCTACCCATCTTCTTCAAGACTTGTACAGCCTCGACTTGATGTATTTTCAGAGGATACTCTGGACAGTTTTTTGCATAATCTGATGCTCCGGACCTGCGAGAGCGCCAGTTGCTGCTAGGTTCGCCAATGGCAGGCGATTCCTTCCGAGGACGCTTGTCCTCTCGTTTCTCTTGCTTAGGAAGGTTGGATGGCTTTCTCCTGGCATCTTCCTCCCACCGAACAAATACGGTAGCTTTAATTAGAGCTTCTTCATAGCTCTTAACATCACACTTCGTGAGCTGCTCATAGAATTCCCCATCGGGAAGCAAGTAACTTCGGAGCGCTTGAATTGCGGTCCCCGGATCGCAATAAGGTATCGACACCTTCTCCGTGTTGAAACGGGAGAGGAAATCACGAAGGGACTCCCCCACACGCTGTGGCAACCGATATAGGTCATCTGAACACTTATGAATTTTACGGCTGCTGGAGAACTGCACCATAAACGTCTCAACTAGCTTTTCGAAAGAAGCAATGCTGCCGTTAGGTAAATTTATATACCAACGAAGAGCAGGACCAGTAAGAGTAGACCCAAACCCTTTGCACATACATGTCTCGTGCATGCCATATGGTATGGCGATAGCTCCCATCTTTAATTTATAATGGGCTACAAGATCCTCGGGGTCGTCAGTCCCATTGTATAACTTCATGCTGGGGACGCTGAACCTGTGAGGCAGATCTGTCTGGTATATACTATCTACAAATGGCGACCCCATATAGCAGTTGGTATTAATTTTGGTCGAAGCAGGAGGTGCTTTGGTCAGTTTATCTATGTCTCCCCGCAGTTCGAGAATCTGCTTAGCCATCGCCGCTTGAGCGACTGAAGCTATAGTGGGCCCTGCGAAAGGTGCAGCAGGGAAACGTGGTGGCCGTGGGAGCTTACTCCCCGGAGAAGCTGTCAGATCTACTGTAGCATCCCTATCGACATTCTGCGGAGTTTCTTCCGTCATAGGGTATTTACCCCTCGAGGTAGAAACATCATACCCGCCAGGGGTGGTGCTGGGAACAAACTGAGCACTCAAAGGATAAGGTAAAGGGTCACTAGGTGGTGGTGTTTGTTCTAGACGGGGAAAAGGTGGTATTTGAACTGAAGTAGGATCATTAACCTGAGAAGCACTCTGACTTCTCAGCTGTGACACTTCCTCACGGAGTGCTGCGTTGTCGCTCGACATTGATTCTAATCGCGCATCCGTTTGTTGTTTGTTTCTTGACATATCTTCTCTCATGGCTTGCATGAGTTCTAACAGCTGGTTGTTAGTGACATCGCTGGTTTCAGTCATAATGAAAGGTTGTCGTAAAATCTCTTTGGCTCAACACTTGTAAACACACCCCAATCTGGCGCGCCAAATTGTAGGGGCAAAGTTCTACAATCGTTGAAAGGTCAACTTGTCTTTCTGTGGGGTCCGTTCACAACCTTGAGTCCTGCAGATTTCACAACAAAGAAAACCGTGAAAGCTCCTCAACCGGATTGGGGGGTGCCGGTCGTGGAGGCTCCGACGATCAAGTTAGAGTCGGTCGGAGGTGGAAGACCGGCTATGTTCTTAGGTGTTTAGTCTGAGTATATTGTCTTGGGGTATTTTCCTGTATTGTGGGTAAAAAGTCATTTTTTTCCCTCCCATACGAAAGAGGGGGTATTTATAAGAAAACAAGTATCAACCTCGGGAATTGTGTGCACCTTCCAGCTATTTTATTGGACCGACTTGCACGAAAGAAGTGTAACTGAAAGGTCTATCATATCGGCTGTGTCAGAGTTGACAAATACCAAAAAGTAGGATAAAGTAGTAGTGCGAAATGATCACAACAGGTGTTGATAAAGGAGAGGGTAGAATTGTGGGCGACATTCTATAAAGAGAAATATGTACGAGATAATGTCTTACCTGGAGATATAGGTCTGTTGCACCTATAGATATTTGCTGTAGACTAGACTGACAAGAACTGCTTTGCAAGAAAGGTAGCTCATGCAATGGCGCTCATACGAGCTAGCGCCATCACACTACCTTGGCGCCTACACACGGTCGCCAACACATCAGACGACTCGAAACCTGGTACCATATTGCTAAGGAACAGTCATTGTACAAATGATAAAGCAAACAGGCTGTAAAGCCATAAAGCTCCTGCAAATACATGTCAGAAAGGGTGACAGCTTTATTGTAAGACTACTGTTATGTTTACTTAGTAATGATGTAAAGATTGTATATGGGCCTCTCAGATGGGCTTTCAGATTTGGGCCTAATCGTGGTAGTCTAAGTGGGAAGACCCAAATAGTTCTACTAGTTTTGTCATTATGTGATGACGTGGGGCCACACCATTTTTGGCACCTACACGATTATGAGAAAATGATATCTGGGACTCACAAGATCTTAGTCATGAAAGGAGTGGTGGAGAAGGGCTCTGATGAATTCTTGAGAACAATCGACCTAAGAGATGATATTGTTCCCACAGAAAGCCCCTTAATGTCTAGGATAAATGGGGATGCAACTGTCGAAGAGATTTTTGATGCCTTGAAGCAACTCACAAAAGCTTCTGTAGGAATGTGATATCAATGTAAGATCTTTGGTACGCATATATACTGAAAAATCATCGTAGAATCTCTTCGCTAAAGGTGGGCAACTATTATGGATCTGTTATACATGTTAAATTTGATTGTTATAAAATGCTATATTGTTGTTAGAATAGTGCAAAAATTGGTTGACAAATAACTACTAAAGTTTTCTTGCATGAGTTGCTATTTGTCAGATGGATTGGAAGTTGTCCATTTCCAGTGTCTTAACAGAGAACCCATTAGTATGATCAATGCATCCTATGGTGCTGCTCCTTTTTGGTTGATATGGGAGCGGACTACACTAGGTTGTAGTCCCCCTAAAGGTTTGGGAGTTAAGTAAATTTTTGGTCACCGAAAGATACTAATGATTTTATTTTGATCACTCAAATATCAAACGTTCCAAGTCAGTCACTCAATAATTATTTTTTTTTGCTATAATTTGACTACTCGGGCATATTATGGATATTTAGGGCAGTCAACTTGCTGAGGTCTTATGTTGACTATTAAATGTAATTGTTTTATTATTTATGTGGCCTGACAATTGCCAAAGTGGAAACAACATTTAAAAAAAAATGTAAAACCCATAGATCTTTTTTATCAAACGGCTAACAAAAAAAATCCTATTTTATCATCCACTATTTTCATTTTCTTCACCTCCCTCTGTGATCATGACTATGTTTGGTGAGGCGGTCCGCATAGGCGGGACTGCCTCACCAAACAACATGAAATTGAGGGCGATACAGCCCGCAAAACGGAACAGTACCGCTTTTTCTTGAGCAAGTGGGGCTTCTCATGGGACCCATGCCAAAAAGCATCGATCCCACGTCTAAAAGCTGCTAATTTACTTTTTTTTAATTTTTTTTGTGTGGATCCCAATCTTTTTATTAAATACTCTATATTCATTTTATGTTTAGACAATTATAATAATTATACTTAAAAATTAATAATTATACTTATAAATTAATAATTATGCTAAAAATTAATAATATATTAATAATTATACTAATAAAGTATTAAATATACTTATAAATAACAATTATAATTATAAGTTAATAATAAATTAATAATTATGCTGATAAATTATTAAATATACTTATAAAATAACAATTATAATTATTAGTTAATAATGGTAGTACCCGGTTTTCGTCCGGCCAAAAAACAAAAAAAATAAAAATATAGAAAAATAATAATAATGCAAAAATTCAAAATTTAAGAGCCCATTTCATAGGCTCACATGCTTACAAAAAATTCAAAGCTTGTTTCTTGGACCCATAAGCATACAAAAATCCTAAGGCCCACTTGTTGGACCATAAGCCCATAAAAATTCAAACCTAAGTCCAAAAGATCTAAACCCTAGAAAATATCTAAAAAATAGGACAATTAAATAAATAATAAACAAAAGAAAATCCTTAAGAGGGAAAGGTCGTTCCTTTATTAGGGTTTTACAAAAGTACGGAAAAGACGAAAATGTTAGTCTTGAGGGTTTTTAACAAAGGACAGAAAAATAGGGTTTAAAGGGCAATGTTGACATTTAAAATAAAATCCAAGTTAAAGAGGAGGTGGGAGTCGCCGCACACCAGGGGAGGGGAAAGGAGAGAAAAAAGGGTTTGGGAGGTTTTGGAGAGAAAAAGCAATAGAGGCAACGGCACAAGAGAGGAAGGTTTTTGGGGAGGTTTTTGGCTTTTAGAGAGAAAAGAAAAGAAGAAACAGGAAAAACCAAGAGAGAAGAGAGGAACAAAGGGAAGTGTTCTTGGAGGAGATTTGAGCAACTGCACAACATAGAGAGCAAAGAGAAGAAGGGGGTTTCGTTTTCTCCATCTCTGAGAAGACCAGATTTGAGAGATTTACAAACCTCGTGTACCATATTTGTATTTGTATTTGTATTTGCATTTGCATTTTTTTTATTTGTATATATTCCCATCTTGTTTTTATTTGGCATATATATGTTTGTAAATGTAAATTTGTAATGGGGTAGTGGAAATAATGAAAAGTAGTGTAGAGTAGTGTAGTTTAGTTTTATGCATGTTTAATATGATTAGTATGCGTGTTAGGGGTTGTTAGTTTAGAATGCACGTTTAGAATGTATATTAGAATTGTAGGCATAGGTCATTTTTCGCAAATCTGTCAATTCAACAACCGCGTCTTTGCCAAATTTTCATATAAACAAAATAAGAAGATACCTAAATTAAAGTCAAATAGGAGGAGGACTTGATAAAATTCAGCTCTTGCCTAGACTTTAATTATGATATTTTCATCTAAACGAAAAGCAAATAATAAATTAATTTATTAGATACCTAAATTAAAGTTTTTAGGAGGAGGACTTGCTAACATTCATCTCCTGCCTATGCTTTAATTATGTTATCTCTTTGAATTAAAGTATTATTTGTATTCGTAAACACAATGATAAATTAATTTACTAGATACCTAAATTAAAGTTCTTTACGAAGAGGATTTGATAAAATTCAGCTCTTGCCTAGGCTTTAATTATGTTATCTCTTTAAATTAAAATATCACTTGTATTCATAAAAACCATGATAATTTAATTTATTAGATACCTAAATTCAAGTTCTTTAGGAGGAGGACTTGATAACATTCAGCTCCTGCCTAGACTTTGATTATGTTATCTTTTCAAATTAAAGTATCATTTATATTCGTCAAACAAATTTAGACTGTTCTTTCTGTTTTATTCATTGTCCTTTGATTATGTGATTAAAATCCCCTTGGTATAAAACCCAATGCCCTTTTTGCAAATTCCATCGAATATTTTTCAAAATCAAAACAACATTAGTTTTCAAATTCCAATAAAACCCATCAAAATGAGATTTTCAAAATAAAGCCTTGGTCTAACATTAATGGAAATATTCCACCCCATTTGATAATATATGATTTTTTCGGGCATATGAAAAATTCATTAAAACAAATTGGGACATACAACAAATTTTCAGGAAAAAGCACATAGATCAATCTAGGTAACCTTTTAGGGAGTTGTGGGGTGCCTAACACTTTCCTCACACTCAATAGACCCCCTTACCCATTTTTTGGTTCGCAGACCATTTTTAGTGTCCAATTGCACTCAAATCAATTGGTGGCGACTCTAAACATTTTTCATCCTTTCATCGCCAGTCAGCGTCGGGACCCCGGTTGCGACAATAATTATACTTATTAAATTATTATTTAAATATTCCTATATATATAACTCTGCATGTGGTTGTAGTTGATTCCAAACCTGGAGAATTGCGTTAGTTCAGCAAGCAAGCAGCATAAAATTTTACGAAACTTAAGAATATGAGTCAAAATTAGAATTTTATTGGGGTATTCCCTACTTGAAAATGTTTGTATCCTAGATAGATGTAGAGTGTGCGAAAGCAAACTAGGATTGTTCGTAGCATATGCATAAAAGAGTTGCAGCATTACTATAGTCTCAACTTGATAGATTACCGCTGGTTTATATTGAGGAAAGATATCTACCAATCGATGGAATTTCATGCAAGAGATGATGTCAATCCTTTGTTCTGAACTTTGTCGGGTAATTTATCCTCTCTATATATACTATTTTGCTTTGGGGGTGAGTTAATTAGCCTACAAGTTTGGTAGCTTCTTAGAAGCTTTCAAAGCATCCATAGGTTGCATGCCTTGGCAACTAATCTCACGAAGTTAGGGTTTGTCCTGCTAGCCTTTCATTGTGCTTGCAAATAATATGTATCATAAATTTGTCACTTGTAGCATGATGTAACAAAATCTTATTGATTAATATTAAGTAAACGATTAAGCATGCTTTATATAAATATTTATGCAAGTCTCATAAGGTGCATCCCCAAAGCAATATAACCAAAGCCCAAACCCACAAAATAATAAATCACATCTAAGCACATGAAGACATGGCATTCACAACCTCCCACAACACAGAGGTTATAAGGGAACTGAACATGTCATAATACAAAGAACATGAACCAATTAATATATCATGGTACTCTCAAATGCATAAATTAGTTGGAGAAGAAGAACAACTCAGTCGGGATCATGCTATAACGCATTTACACGACTAAGGAAAAACTAAAACTAGGACGCCTATTATACATACATACATACATCCCTACTTATGATATGGGTCAGACTCTTAGACGGTACATCCACAAAATACAAAGAAATAACATAGCATAGCAGCCAAGGCCATGGACTCCAAAATCGTTACAAGACTCCACAACACATCATCACAATTCCAACAACCTAAGGCTGCTCCACCCCGTCGCTAAATACGACAAGTCAAATTGCAAAAACCACCCAAGGATAGCCAATGTCGGAATAGAGAACCCGAATTGTGACCACCATCGAAAAACTATCATCGGCGACCACCTCAGACACATCTATTTCTGTCGGTCTCTTGTTGTTAGAGCTAGCTTCAAAATCCTTTGTGTAGGTCTTCAAGGAAATAGAATGCTGAACTATAAGACAATACAATGCACAACGGAATATACATAAGCAGATCTAAGTGTTTTCGGATTACCTCGTGACGATCACTAAGACGAAAAACGCATAAAACGATTACTTCACGTATGTATCAAATCTTTACTTGCAAAAGAACCTTGCACTCACGATAGACGATAACCACTCGGACTATCTCAAACTTTTCACAGCACAAGAGCACCCACTGCAACCGTGACTACTTGAGAGAGAGTACCGAAACCAAACAAAAACTCACGTACGTTTTTTTTTATTGTTTTGTGTTCTCTTTTTCACATACACCACTAAGGCATATATAGGGATAAAGCTTTTGGTGTCCTATTAGCTTTAGAACTTATCTTGAGTGGTTTGTTAGAAGTCCAACACATGGATAAACCTCATCAAGTTGTTAACCACATGGACGTATATCCAACTAATGGATCCAACCTTTTAAAAAATTAATATCTCCCACTTGCACATGGGGAGAACAACACTACAACTTATCATTCTCTCAATTGCATAGACACAGTGTTGGAGGCCATACTAGCAAATGTGTCGTGCGACCGATGAGTACACAAAGTGTGGAAGCTCTGAATCAAACTACAAGTAGTCAACACAGAGACATCTACCATAAAAGAAAATTAGTGTCTCTAGTACCCCAGATTCATCTAATATACATTTCATACCAAGCATCCCTTAGTCCCTTTCCGGGCATGCTCAGGCATCCTCGAGGACATTGCTATATATCCACTCCTGTATTATTCACATAGAACAATAAAAGTGTCGACAGTGAATATTAGCACAATACACTTAGATTATCTTTCCAATGCACTAGATCACTTAGATTAGAGTCGACCACTTTCTCGGCAATGTCCGGAAGGTCGAATTTATCATGACCGTAAGGTTGCATGCCAAAGTAGCTGCATCAACCCTTTCACCTCATGACATAGGCAAAGTTCCAAAGGGCACAATAACGAACTATGGTTACATGAAAATAACCTGTTAGGACTCACACAGTGTGGAGAAGGGAACTCTGAAACACACTTCCTTGGTCGACGCACACGTAGTATGAATACGTGCTACGGTGGAGCTTATCCTACTAAAGAACACATGTCAGCTCTACTACACCGTACAGACCTTGGTCCAGACACAACACAAGTTTCTAACCCGAGTTCTCGCTTAGCTTGGCACACAACCACTTCCAAACTAATTAATGCTAAAGTAAGATCTCGCTTCTGGCATTATAACAAATACGCAAAGTGGGCGTCGTTTGCCCCCACTTACGACCTATACAAGATCTCATCCCATACAAAATAAGGCGAAATAATTTATTTATTTATTTCTCATCTCCTCAAGCCAACATATAGCTATGACCAACATATAGTCAACACCTTCATAAAGCGGCAGAGGTATAGCTCGTGTGAGAGAGCAACTTGCTTGTTGACATGTTAAACATATGTGTGTGTGCATAAAAGAAAATGCAATAATCAACGAATGAAATAAAAAACTCATGATTCAATTAACATCCCAAGTAATGTAACTAATACTAAGTAACCAATACGCAATTATAAAGAAATGCATGAAACATTTTTTTTCAAAGTAATCACACCAATCACATCACCATCTACGTAGTCCTAATGCCCTTATATGATTGACAAAGGACTCTCTAGCCATCGGCTTTTTAAAGGATCAGCTATCATATGACTCGTAGAGATGTGAACCAAGATTACTATTTTTTTGTGCAACTACATCTCTAATATAATGACATATCAAGTCTATATGTTTTGTTCGGCCATGATATTTTGGATCTTTAACATAGGCTAATGCAGCCATGCTATCTGAATGTAAGGTCACATGCTCACTAGTGACTTTGACTACATTCATATAATGTAGAAACCTCCTTAACCAGACCGCCTCTTGCACTACTGATGAGCATGCCACAAACTCAGCCTCCATAATGGACAGCGTGATGCATGTTTGTTTCTTACTACTCCAAGAAATAACTCCTCCATTTAGCAAGAATGCATAACCCGATGTGGATTTGTGCTCATCAAGGTCACCACCCCAATCAACATCACAATAACCGACTAAGCGCATATCACGTTGCTGGTAGTACATAACATAATTTGTTGTACCACAAAGGTAACGTAAAATTCTCTTGACAGCTTTCAAATGAGCCGGTCCTAGATTAGCTTGGTAACGACTTACCAAACCTACTGCATAGCAAATGTTGGGACGAGTACACATCATAGCGTACATTAAACTTCCAACTGCTTGCGCATATGGAACTTTAGACATTTTTTCTTTTTCGACTGAAGTCTTTGGTGTCATATTGAGACTTAAACTTTCGCCTTTGGCAATAGGAGTATCCATGGGTTGCAATGTTGCATATTAAAATGCTCAAGAATCTTGTTAATGTAAGTCTCTTGAGACAAGCCAAGTATTCTTTTAGCGCGATCCCTAAGGATCGTGACACCGAGCACAAAGCTCGCCTCACCCATATCCTTCATATCAAAGATTGAAGACAACCCTTTTGTTGTGTTCAACAACTCCTTATTATCACTGGCCAATAAGATATCATCAACATATAATGACATCATAACAAATCCACTCGTGGTTTGTTTGACATAAACGCAGCAGTCTTCTTCTATCATTGTAAACTCATGATCGATGATAGTTTGGTGGAATCTTAAATACCATTGCGTTGAGGATTGTTTTAGGCCATAGATAGATCGTCGGAGTTTACACACTTTACACTCCTGACCCGTTATCACATAGCTATCTGGCTGATCCATATAGATCTCCTCTTCTAACTTTCCATTTAAGAAAGTTGTTTTTACGTCCATTTGGTGTAACTCAAGATCCAAGTGAGCTACAATGGTTAGCATGAGGCGAATCAAGACAAACCGAACCACCAGAGAGAAGGTTTCCTCGTAATCTATCCCCTCTCGCTGAGTGTAGCCTTTAGCCACCAATCGTGTCTTATATCTCTCGATAGAACCATCAGCATTATGCTTGACCTTGAGAACCCATTTGTTCCCAATGGCCTTTCGTTTAGTTGGTAAGTCAACCAAGTCCCAAACTTGGTTGTCTCTTATAGACTTCATCTCTTCGTCCATTGCAGCTTTCCATTCCTTACTATTAGGAGATGATAGAGCCTCTTGAACATATTGAGGTTCAGACTCATCTTGTAGAGCAATATTGAAAGCTTCACCTTCAATGTCAAACCTACGAAGAGGAATCATTCCACGTGTGCTCTTACGCAAAGAAGTGTCTTGAGTGTCCGTATCTACTATTGGATCAGTAGGCAGATTACTCCCACTATTCTTGTGAAGTCGAGGATCATTCTCCTCTGTCTCAACTAGTGCAGAAGTTTCATTCCTCACATCTTCCAATTCAAGGAGATGTAATTCTCTCGACACTTACCCTCTAGAAGGAAATTCATTCTCAAGAAATGTTACATCTCGAGAAACTATTTCAGTCACTGTTCCATCAGAACTCTCCCTTATGAACATATATCCCTTAGATTGTTCGGAATAGCGTATAAAGATACATTTTTTTCCTCTAGGACCTAACTTTCCATACTTATGGGAAGTGTTGTGTACATAGGCCACCGAACCCCAAGCCCTCAAATGACTTAGCTTAGGCATATTTCCTGTCCATAACTTATGTGGAGTAGATGTGGCTGACTTTGAGGGTACACGATTAAGTATGTAGGCCGCAATCAACAATGCATCACCCCAAAACAAAATTGGGAGATTTGACTGTGCCATCATAGATCTAACCATGTCTAACAAGGTGCGATTTCGTCTCTCTGCCACACCATTTTGTTGTGGAGTGTACGGAGTAGTCAACTATCTAATTATTCCCTTATTTTCACAAAGTTCACGAAATTAATCGGATAAATATTCGCGACCACGATCAGTTCTAAGAGTCTTAATGCTCTTGTCCAACTGATTCTCTACCTCGTTTACATATCGTCTAAAGCAGTCTAACGCTTCGGACTTGTGTGAAATAAGGTAAAGATGCCCATATCGTGTACAATCATCGATAAATGTGATAAAATAAAGGGCACCATGCCTTGCCCTCACATTCATTAGACCACATATATCCGAATGAATTAGCTGCAATGGTACTGAGGCCCTCGTAGCCTTACCAAATGGTTTTCGAGTTGTTTTGCCTTGAAGACAACTCTCACATGTAGGTAATTCGACTTTAGCGAGAGATCCCAATAGACATTTTTTCGCTAATCTAGTCATTCTTTCATGTCCAATGTGTCCCAATCGTGAATGCCATGTCATAGAATCCATACATATATCATCCACAGAAGATGTATTAAAGGAAATTGAATCAGATGCATTACCATAATGAACCAAATCCAAGACAAAGAAACCATTCATAAGATGTCCAGAACCATAATAAATATAATTATTAAAAATTTTCACAAACTGACCCTTAAAATCGAAACTAAAGCCTAGACTCATTAAGCTACTAACTGATAGTAGATTTCATCGAACTCTTGGAGCATAAAGAACATCATGAAGTTGGAGTGTGTGACCACCACGCAACTCTAGCATATAGGTCCCAATTCCTAGGACATCCACACTTGACTCGTTCCCCATGTAAATCTTTCGGCTTCCCGCTGGAATTCGACGATAATCTACATATCCAAATCTATTTCTCGCTACGTGGTATGTTGCTCCTGTGTCTACAATCCACAAATGAGTAGAATCAGCAACAAACGATCGACTAGTCACAAAGCAGTCAATACGAGTAACAAATTTAGGGGTTACCTGCTTAGGCTCGGGACACTCACGAGCTATGTGACCCCTTACATGACAGTTGTAGCACTTCATCTTAGCTTATTAATCTTTTTACCTTTCTGGCTTCCCCTTTTCTTAAAATTAGACTTAGCCACACTAGGTCCAGAGGATTTGCCGAACGAATTAGAGGACTTACCGTTATTCTTGCGTTTAGACGCTTTAGTCTTACGCGAGTCAGTTTGAGCCATATTAGTAGTACTTTTGACAGTGCTTTTCACAGCGTCTAAACGCTCAGCTTCCAACTCGAGATGACGTTTGATATCCTCAAACGTCTTCACACTCTCATTGTGTGTCATATTCTGCTTCATTTGTTCCTAGGAGGAAGGTAGGGAACAAATTACCGCCTGCACCTGTTGCTCGTCAGATAGAATCTGTCCAGCAGCCTTGAGTTCATGAATCATGGTAGACATAACTTGAAGGAGTTGTGCCATTGAATGGTACTCCACCTTTTCATAATTAGAGAACTTCAGAGTCAAGGCATGAAGCCTTGTTATGGAAGTTACACCAAACTTCCTTTCCAAGGCTTCCCACATTTCACAAGCTGTGGGATAAGTATGATATTCCATCATCAAGTCATCCTCCATGCTACTCAGTGAAAGGAATTGGGCACTTTGGTCATTTACCTTCCTGGACTCATAAGCCTTTTTCTCTTTCTTGTGCGTAGAAGTATTGCCCTCTTTAGGTTCAGTCATGACACGTTCCATGGCTTTTAGAAGTCTTTGCTCATTTAGGAGAAATTGGATCTTACGATGCCACACATCATAATTATCCCCTTTCAATTTTTCTCCTTTGATTAGATCAGCAATTACATTCTTTGATGCCATTAGTCTATAGAGAAACAGACAAAAAAAATGGGATGTAAATTGAAAAAGAAATTCACAACACACATGTTAATTTTGTCACAATAATTTAAATTTAAATAAAATAACTCATGAGTGATGCAAGATCGAAAGTTTGCTATACTCCCAATCATCTCTCACAGTTCACAAATAAATTATAAAATTTAAATTTGATCATCGAACAAAATTCGATTATTTCAATGTATACTTCATGTAGAACCTACTTTAATCGATAAAAAAAATTTATCATTTGTCACAAAGACAACTCAAATTGACCTGTGAACAATATTCATATATATATATACACTTAAAACAAACTAATTATTTCATATGCATATTCATCCACTTAATTACACATATTTGTAATCTCGTGACGCCATGAAATATTCTTCAAAAAAAACTAGCTATATTAGTAATATATATACTGCAAGCATATCACACACAAAACCGTATGGTTTAATGGCAAGAGAGCAAGGAAACATCAATCAACCAAACAAGATACGCCACCCTACATCTTTGTCAGCAACATATACTGTATAAGATATCTATACTAGATCAGTCCCCATAATATTTGCAAGAACACAATTCAAAAATTTTAGATAAAATATCATACATGATCGTGTAATACAAATCGACATACGAAAGTAATCAAACCACCTCCGATACCAATTGTAAGACAATACAATGCACAACGGAATATACATAAGCAGATCTAAGTGTTTTCGGATTACTTCGTGATGATCACTAAGACGAAAAACGCATAAAACAATTACTTCACTTATGTATCAAATCTTTACCTGCAAAAGAACCTTGCACTCACGGTAGATGATAACCACTCGGACTATCTCAAACTTTCCACAACACAAGAGCACCCACCGCAACTGTGACTACTTGAGAAAGAGTACCGAAACCAAACAAAAACTCACGTACGTTTTTTTTATTGTTTTGTGTTCTCTTTTTCCCATACACCACTAAGGCATATATAGGGATAAAGCTTTTGGTGTCCTATTAGCTTTAGAACTTATCTTGAGTGGTTTGTTAGGAGTCCAACACATGGATAAACCTCATCAAGTTATTAACCATATGGGTGTATATCCAACTTGGATCCAACCTTTTAAAAAACTAATATGAACAATTATTAGTGCGGTTTTTCCTTTAATAATTTTGTTATTTGTTGTTGATGAATCAGACGTGTTCCATCAGAAGATTGACCGAATTCCATGCGTGCATGTACGTACGTGTTAATATGAATATTGACTATATATACATTCTAATTGTATCAAAAGTTGCGAACTCTTTTGAAAATATGATGATTTAACATTTCATTAATATAAGAATAAGATGATGCCTGACTCACCATTGTTATTGCCTTGGAACGCCAACGAGGCTGATGGGTGGCGCTTGATTGTATTTAGGCGGAGTTGCGTAGACGGATAACTAAAGTGAGTGCCCTAATCCAGTATCACTCATATGGCCTACAAAAAAAGGCCAACAAGACCTGGCCCAAAAAAACTGAAATGGAGCCTCGCCCATCTGATATTCGCGAGAAGATTACCGCGAGCGAAACCCTAACCCAAGATATCACAACCTCCACAACAAGCCCGTGGCAAGCAGCAGACAAGCAAAGAAAGTGGAGCGCCGCAACTATTCTATCACCTCTAGATGTCATATTCTTTCACCAGGATCGTTCGATTTCTTGCCACGTAATCAGTCAGCGTGAATTCCCGTTTCAACGCCTGAGATTACCGGTGCAGTGCTTTCTGGCTTCTGGTACAACGAACGAACAAGCTCCTCTTTCTTCCTTGTTTTTTCCAATTATTTATTTTCACACAAAAAAAATCTTGTAAGATTGGTAATTTACGCGTTTGCTTCCGGGTTTTGGCAGGTTTATGAGAGTTAATCGAGGTCTTTTTTTTAAAAGAGAGTGGATGATCCATGTTTAAGTGTGTTAATCTGAAAGGAATTCTACTATTCTAATACCACCCTTTTTCTTTCCTGAATTTGTGTTTTATGAACTGACAAAGTTTTTCTTTCTTAAATAAAAATTGTGGTTGTACACTTGTACTGTGGTTTGTTGTGTGTTTGATTACAGTTTTTTAGTTCATAAGTTCTATTTAGACTCTCCCTTGGAATCAACCCAAAACTGCATTTGTAAATTGTTTCATGTAAATTGATACCAAGTGTATGTTATTAGATCAGGAAGTGAGGCTGTTGTTGTTTGATAATTCTTATTTTGTAGGTTCACGGAAATGAGTTCTGATCCAGATGTCCATAATCTGAATATGAAGTCTGCTGAGGAGGGTACTTCAATGCAGGTTGATTCTGATGATGCGTTGGTGTCAAAGGTATTAACTCTGCCTTTTTTCCCTTCCTATCTTCATCTTTGTTTTGCTTTTTAGTCCATTAAGTTGCTGAGACAAGCAAGCAAAATGAATTGGAATGGAGATGTTATTTTTGATATGCTGTTGTTCCTGGCTTATTTCCTGATGTAACATAAATAGTTGTGATGGAATCGATCAACTTTGGGGTTTTGTTTTGTATTTTAGGACTGATGATTTGTAATTTAAGATTCTTTCAAATTTTCCAAACTGGGCTTCATTTTATTTATATATTTTTTTTATACAGGAAAAAGGTAAAGAAAAAGAGGAGATTACTGAATCGATGGAGAAGATGCATATTGAATCGTCAACAAACTTCAAGAGAAAACCAGTCATTATTGTTGTCATTGGAATGGCAGGTATTTTATAATATATACTAATTCTTTTTGCAGGGCAAATTATGATTTACAAAATATTTTTTTTAGAAAGCAAGATTTTAGAGCTCTAAAATTTTCATTTAGGGAGTGGAAAAACAACTTTTCTTCATCGGCTGTATTGCCATGTGCAAGCTTCAAAATTGCGGGGATACGTAGTTAACCTTGACCCTGCTGTGATGACTCTCCCATTTGGTGCAAACATCGATATAAGAGACACTGTCCGGTACAAGGAAGTAATGAAGCAATTTAACCTCGGACCAAATGGTGGAATTTTGACATCTCTGAACTTGTTTGCTACAAAATTTGACGAGGTATAACTTAATGTCTTAGGAGATTTATTTTAGCATCATCGGATTCATACTAGTATACTATTGAGTACTGGCTTCATTGCTGATCTGTCATGAAATGTTGTGACTTGTATGCATGGCTGAGCTTGTTAGAGTTCTTCTATATGATATAGTTTTTTGATGCGGGGAAAAGATTTTGTTGTCACTGTCACGAACTTCAAGTTTTATGGCATTCTTGTTTTGGTGGTTGGGCATTCAGTTTATTAATTATTATTTATTAGTTTTGCTTTCTGGTTTTGTTTCTTTATGGCCCAAGTGTGAGTTCGTTCACTCTTAAAAGGGCTTTTTAGATGTGTTTACTCCATGGCCACGAAATGTCTTTGACTACCTTCTTGTTAATGCTAGCCTCTTGCTACAATTTCTAAACTCATGACTTGTGTCTGTTCCACCAATGTCCTTGATGCCTAGTGGCATCTCCTCTTCCCACAAGATGGTATGGAGGACGACTACTATGTTTAATCCTGCTTGGATGCTCAATTTTACTAACCGACCAAAAGAAAAAAGATTCTTTTTATCTTTACCCTTTTTAATGGATCCTAATCCTTATGATTCCATGTAGGTTATTTCTGTTATCGAGAGGCGAGCAGATCAGCTTGATTATGTTCTCGTGGATACACCTGGCCAGATTGAAATATTTACCTGGTCTGCTTCTGGAGCAATTATTACTGAAGCTTTTGCTTCAACTTTTCCCACTGTAGTCACTTATGTAGTTGATACTCCTCGTTCTGCAAACCCCGTTACTTTCATGAGCAATATGCTTTACGCCTGTAGCATACTCTACAAGACGCGGTTGCCAATTGTTTTGGCATTTAACAAAACTGATATTACTCAGCACCAGTTTGCTTTGGAGGTATAATTTATTTAAGGAAGACTATATTTGAACAAAAAATTTAGCTTCTTGTTTCTTACTTCCATTTTTTATTCTTCTTATTATCTGTGATTTATGATGGTATGATGATCTATAAATTTGGGAAGAAAATGTTAAATTTCAATTTTCTTGATTATTCTAATTGCATACTTCCTAAATGTCATGTGTCACAGATGATTTAGAAGTTTCATAGCTTTTGAGGTGTTAACGGTTGGAACAAAACTCTGTTCTTTTACATCTCTTAATTTCATTGTAATTGCAGTTTGGATCAATGGTAGGCAGTGCTCTTTTTTTACTTGTCATAACATTTATAATCTGGATGTCGGTTCAAAAATTGGTCTGTACGTCTCGTGGCATCTAGTTAGTTTGATACTATTTAAGCTTAACTTTTGTTGCATCCGAAATGAATTGAGATTTGAGCCTCTTTTTATTGTTATCATTTGCTTCAATGCATAGATTATTGTTTGGGGACTCTTCTTCAACACCTGTAAGGCTGCTTTACAACCTTCCATTCAAAAGACTTTTATTTGATGCTGCTTCTGCGTTTCTTCGCATTATGGGATTTGAAAATTATCTTTGGGCTTTACCTATTTAAAATGAGTTAAAATTAAGTTGTTCATGCCTTTTAGTTTATATATATCCTTGTCTTGAGAAAGTTTTTGGATGCAGTGGATGGAAGATTTTGAAGCATTTCAAGCTGCTATAAGCTCAGATCATTCCTATATGTCAACTTTAAGTCAAAGTCTTTGTCTTGGACTGGACGAGTTCTATAAGAATTTGCGATCAGTAGGAGTCTCTGCGGTGTCTGGTGCTGGAGTTGTGGACTTCTTTAAGGCTATTGAAGCAAGTGCTGAGGAGTACATGGAAATCTACAAGTATGTCCTCCTAGCTTGTGTTCGATTCATTCATCTTGATGCTTAATTCAAACTATCAAAATCTCACTTCTTCAACCACTTATTATATCTCCTTTTTTCTATTTGGTCCGCGTACATTTGTGTAGGGCTGATCTTGATAAGAGACGGGTGGAGAAGCAACGTCTGGAGGATGAACGCAGGAAGGAGAACATGGAGAACTTGAGGAAGGATATGGAAAAATCCGGTGGAGAAACTGTGGTCTTGAACACTGGTTTGAAGGACAAAGAAGCCAGGAATAGGGACATGATGGATGAGGAAATTGAAGAGCAAGAGGATGATGAAGATGATTATGAGAGGTCCAGTGAAGATGAAGATGAGGATTTAATAGATGGTGATGATGAAGAGGTCACCAGATTCCACTTGTAGCCTTTGTGTTTGCTGGAATTTGTTAAAAACAAACCTTGTATAGGTTTTTTTTTGAATAGCCAAGTGAAATACTATTCTAGAGAAAGTTGATACTTCCTTCATGGTTGTAGCCCTGCACTAATTTGTGGGGGTCTAAAGACCTGCTTTGCTCTATGCAACTTTTGAAATACATTTCAGCATCTTTATTTATGTATTATATGGAAGAAGGATTTTTAGGTAACTAGTAAACAACATTGTTGGTATGCCATTATCCTTGTTTTTCTGGTTTTTAGTTTTTAGAGGGAAGATAAGTTATTTTATCTTTTTTGTTTAAAGGTGATTGAGCGGGAGATATCCATGTCCAGGTCTTTTCGGCATTTGGTTTGGCTTTTGTATGAAAAATGTGGAGTTTGGGCTGAAGTGACAGGTGATCCAGCATTGAGTGAAGTTGGGACAGCTGAGCTAATCATACACGGTCAGCAATTGACATGATTAACATTGATTGAAGTGGGTGGGTACAGCTGAGCTGATACAGTCAGCATTTGGACATGAGTTAACGTTTGATCTTTGTTGGGTGGGACATGAATAAAGAGAAGATACTTTGATTCGAAGGTAAATAGCCACTATTTATTTGTCATCTGTGGGTTCGTTCTTACTTAGACTTCATGCACGCAATTGTGATTTGAGTTTTTCTTTCTTTATTAGTGTGTTTAATGTTTCATATTCATCTTTCTGTCAAATAGCCAAGAACATATATTGCCACCGTCTGAAGCATGTTTTGAATTGAAAACTTAATTACTGACAGTCTTCTATTGTTGGTATAAAATGTTTCCAGAATTTTTTTTGCTGTTGCTGTTACTTTATTTAAATGATTACTTTACTGAATAACACGGTTGGTGATGCATGGTATTTAGTTATTCTTCAGTAGTAAGTGATGGTTTGTGTTCTCTAGGTACAAAGGTTATTATGAATATGCCAAATCCAAAGGAGTGAATGTTGGGGAGCCAGTTGGACTTGATGTACTTATTGATGGAACAGTACTAACAGGTGTGAATTTTGTTTATCTCAATGTGAATTGACAGAACATGGAACGCTAATTACTTAACTATTGTAAATTTGTAATGCTTTTAAATGGAGCACATTTTGATAATATCGGCTATGTGTCTCCAATCTAGGTTCCGGTCTCTCAAGCTCTTCAGCTTTTGTTTGTTCTTCCACAATTGCTATAATGGCTGCATTTGATGGAAACTTCCCAAAGGTATACCAATCAATTCACTAATGCTCCACATAATGCATTATGTACCTTGAGCTGCTTAGATGTCTTCAAGTTTGAGGGAAATGCATCACTGTCATCTGGCTAAAATATGGTGAATTCTGTAGGTTTTCTGCATGATTCCTTTTGCATTTATGCTTGAAATGATATTTGGATCTTCTGCTGCCTTCTAATGAAGCAGAAAATACTATATACAAAAATTCTGAAAGTGGAGCAAGGAATTTAGACAAGTTGAACATGATCGCATTTGCTATATGACATGCTATTTCCATGACACTGAACTGAGGTTGTTTACTTACAAGAATAATGTTTTCTTATGTGTTGGATACGAAAAGATATCTAGATACAGAATTACTATAACACTATGATTTGTGGGATTTTTTTATGCTTCTTTATCTACTGGAGTGTATGTTACTGTGCATCATGGTTGACATGTTCCTCGAGTATGAATAAGTTCCTTGTTCACATAGAAAGTTAATATGAATTAAGCGTTTGACAATCTAATACTACTTTCGTATTAATTATTAATTATATTTGTGTACACCTAGTACTCTTAACAGATATGATTTATCTTTATTTTTTGGTCTTTATTGTGTCCCTTTTACATGAAAGAACTAACAAAAGTGAGTATTGGCATGCCCTGTAGGCATTAGCACGTTGCACGCTAATGTCTTAACCCTTTTTTTTGTTTTTAATGCTAAATGTTATTTCCTCATTTACAGAAAGACCTTGCCCAAATTTCATGTGAGTGCAAACGCCACATTGGAACACAGTCTGGTGGAATGGACAAGGTAATACTTTATGCTCAGAGGAATTATAACCGCATGTGTTGTTTTCAGCTAGTGTTTCTTTCCCTCACGGGCAAGGACAGTGTTTTATTGACTTTAAAATGTTTTCTGATGTTACTATGTCTAGTACATTTATCTTTGATGTTTAGAAAGAAAACAGGTAATGGTGTTGATACCACATTGAATGAGCTAGTTTTTTTCTGTTATTACTGCTTTTTTGGAATGTCTTTTGGTTGTGGAGCTCTTTCTCATGTATATCGTGTCTTTTTGTTCAGTTGTGATGATGGATTCCATTCTGTTTTCGCTTCTTGATGACATAATTACCTGTGTGGGTTCCTGTTTAGCTGAATCCTACCATACTCTTTAGGTGATAGTTCGAAAGCAAAATCTTGGAACCTAATTTATATTCCTGCTGTTTATGCTTGCACTACATCTTCTCCATTTTGCGCTGAAATATTTACTGAGACTCACTACGGATACAAACCAATGCTGATTTTTTCTACTCTGAAGAAATGGCTATTGACCATTGTCATTTAGATTGTTGATCGTAATATCTCGTTTCTTGTTTCACTTCATAGGCAATTTTTGTTATGGCCAAGACTGGGTTTGCAGAGCTCATTGACTTCAACCCTATTCGTGCAACTGATGTGCAACTTCCTGCTGGTGGGACTTTTGTAATACATCCATGTCGATTCTTCCATGTCGTGATACATCCACAAAACTTTAACCAATGGTATCATACTTGACCGTGTGACCTTGTCCTTTCGATCCAAAATCTTCATCGGTCGAAGGGTGTAGCTTACATATTCTTCCACTTATGTGGTTCAATCTAAGACGTGTGATAGATCCGTCTATATTTTCGTAGCATAGAAACGTGAAACACATTGTGAACTTTAGCCAACTTTGGTGGAAGTGCGAAACGGTAGGTTATCGGTCCAACTAGCTCAAAAATCTTGAAAGAACTTACAAACCGCGGTGTCAATTTCCCTTGCTTGTTGTACCTTTGAATGCCATGTTGTGGACTAACCTTCAAGAATACCATGTCACCAACCGCAAATTCCAATGGCCTCCTCCTCTTGTCCGCGTAGGACTTTTGCCTACTTTGAGCCGTGAGCAACCTTTTTCTTATCTTCTCAATTTCATCTCTCGTCTCTTTTACCATTTCGTGTCCTGATATCACCTTCTCCCCAACCTCTCCCCAACACAATGGCGACCTACAAGGCCTCTCATAAAGCGCTTCAAATGGTGTCATCCCAATGCTACTTTGATATGAGCTGTTGTACACAAATTATGTCAAACATAGATATTGCTCCCAATTACCAACAAAATCCACCACACAAACACGTAACATATCCTCCAAAATCTGAATAGTCCTCTCGCTCTGCTCATCGCTCTATGGGTGATACGGTGTAGTGAAGTCTAGCCGCGTCCCTAAGGCCTCTTGTAAACTGTCCCAAAAACTACCGATGAATTGTGGGTCTCGATCTAACACAATGGATAGAGGCACACCATGAAGTCTTGCTATCTCCTTCATGTACAAGGTACTCAATGATTCTAAGGTGTCTGTGCTGATTTGGTCAATCTATCGATTATCACCCAGACGGTATCATTTTGCTTAGGTGTCATCGACACGCCGTCACAAAATCCATGGTGATCATCTCCCATTTCCATTGTGCCACCGATAGGGGTTGTAGCAATCCCGTCGGGTGTTCCGCCTTCACTTGTTGACATGTCAAGCATCTTGCCACAAATCTAACTACATCAGCCTTTATGCGTCTCCACCAAAAATTTCTCCTAAAGTCTTGGTACATTTTCATACCTTCTGGATGCATAACAAACCAAGAATGGTGCGCTTCTTTCAAAATCTCCTCATGTAACTCTTTATCATCAGGTACTATCAATCTCATCGCGTACCTCACACCCTCATCATCACCCCGAACCCATTTGGAGTCCTTCTCAAATGTATCAAAAATTGAATCCCCATTTTGTGCATCCATCACCTTTGGAATCAACATCGATCTGGAAGTCATGCTACCCAAGTACACTTTTTCCTCTACACCCTACAACCCCAAACCAAATTGATTTATTGTCTCTATAATTTCCCACTCATGTATAAACAAACTATCAACTCTATGTTTCCTACTCAATGCATCGGCAACTACATTTGCTTTACCTGGGTGATATTGTAAACTGAAGTCATAGTCCTCTAAGTACTCCATCCACCTCCTTTGTCGCAAATTCAACTCTGTTTGGGAGAATAAATACTTACGACTTTTGATTCTAAAAGACGTCAAATTTCTCTCCATAAAGGTAATACCTCCATTGCTTCAAAGAAAATACAATTGCAGCTAACTCCAAATCATGAACCGGATAGTTTTTCTCATGTGCTTTCAACAACCTAGAACCATACTCTACTGCCCTATCTCTTTGCATCAACACACAACCCAAACTTACCCCGAAAGCATCGCAATACACTTGGTATCCTACACTCCTCTTCGGAACCACTAACACCGGTGGAGATGTCAACCTACCCTTTAACTCCTCAAAAGCCTTCTCACACTCATCCGACCACACAAACGGTGTACCTTTCCGCGTGAGTTGCATCATAGGTGTGGCAACGCACTAAAAGTCCTGAATAAATCTCCTATAATACCCCGTTAATCCCAAGAAACTCCTAAATCTTTGTAACATTCTTAGGCCTCTCCCAATTCAGCACAGATTTGACCTTAGAGTAATCTACCACAATTCCCTCTTGCTTGATCACACGACCTATGAATTTTACCTCCATGGCCCAAAACTCACATTTGCTCAACTTAGCATATAACTGATTATCCCTCAACATTTGCAATTCTAATCTCTAGTGTTCCTCGTGCTACTCTATCGTCAGAGAATAAATCAAAATATCATCAATTAACACAACCACAAATCTATCCAAAAATGGATGAAGGACCCTCTGCATCAAATCCATGAACAATGTCGGAGCATTTGTCAACTTAAATGGCATCACTGAAAACTCATAGTGCCCATATCGTGTTCTAAATGTCGTCTTCGAAATATCCTCATCTCTAATCCTCAATTGGTGATACCCCGAACGCAAGTCAATCTTAGAGAAATGCCTAGCACCTCTCGACTGGTCAAACAAATCATTTATTCGTGGTAACGAACAGTTGTTTTTCACCGTAGCCTTGTTAAACAGAGAAAAGCTGATGAAAAGTAGTGAAATTGTTAAAATTTGGAGCATTTTAAAAGTAGTAGAAATGCCCCTAAAAATTATATTGGATTATGTAGTATAAATGCTGGTAGAAAATGTCATCTAAACGGGCCCCTAGCCTTTGTAACATTCTTAGGCCTCTCCCAATTCAGCACAGATTCGACCTTAGAGTAATCTACCACAATTCCCTCTTGCTTGATCACATGACCTATGAATTTTACCTCCGTGGCCCAAAACTCACATTTGCTCAACTTAGCATATAACTAATTATTTCTCAACGTTTGCAATTCTAATCTCTAGTGTTCCTCGTGCTCCTCTACCGTCGGAGAATAAATCAAAATATCATCAATGAACACAACGACAAATCTATCCAAAAATGGATGAAGGACCCTCTGCATCAAATCCATGAACAATGTCGGAGCATTTGTCAACCTAAATGGCATCACTAAAAACTGATAGTGCCCATATCGTGTTCTAAATGTCGTCTTCGAAATATCCTCATCTCTAATCCTCAATTGGTGATACCCCGAACGCAAGTCAATCTTAGGGAAATGCCTAGCACCTCTCAACTGGTCAAACAAATCATTTATTCGTGGTAACGGATACTTGTTTTTCACCGTAGCCTTGTTCAACTACCGATAGTCTATACATATCCTCAATGAGCCATCTTTCTTCTTCATAAACAATATCGGGGATCCCCACTGGGACATTCAGTCTAATAAACTCTAAGTCTTACAACTATTCCAATTAAGTCATTAACTCCTTCAATTCTGTCGGAGCCATCCGGTATGGTGGAATCAAAATTGGCTTAACATTCGGATGCAACTCAATGGAAAAATCAATCTCCTTCTATGGTGGTAATTCGGGTAACTCCTCCAGAAATACATCCATGTACTCCTCTACCACAAGTATTGGAGTAGCCATATCACCTCTAGGCGTCGAAGTTGTCAAACTCGCGATCCTACAATCCTGTTATGATAAGTTGTCCAAGAAGTGAGGACATGGAACCCCCTTCGATCTGTGTAATTGTATCTCTCATCCTTTCGGTACATTAAGAGTGATCTTCCTCTCCCAAAAACCCAACATCGCATGATGCTTCGATAACTAATCCACCCCAAGGATCACATCGAAATCCTTGAAGTCCATGACATACAAATCAACCTTTAGGGCTACACTATTGAACCGGCACACACAATCAAAGGCTATACCCTCTAATGAAGTGAAATGCCCAAAAGGGGTGTCTACTGTAAACATTCGCCTCATTGGAGAGACTTCTAAACTCAATGCACGTGCAAGGGAAGCAGAAATGAATGATGTCGTAGCGCTTGAATCAAATAACACCTTTGCCCAACAATTTGAAATGAGAAAGGTACCTCTAATGAAGTTAGGATGCTCAGGTGCCTCCTGGTGTTTTAATGCAAATGTTTGCCCATGAGTCAGGGTTGGCTGCTGCCTAGATCCACCTCGCCCCCTCCTTCCAAACGAAACAGTAGAAGGAAGAATCGGGGTAGGAGCTGGGGGTGGTAAACCTGGTACCTATAACTGCTATGGAGCTCTGCCACCTGGTGGACACTCGTTCTTCCTGTGACCAATCATACCACACCCATAACACGTAATTCTCTTGGTAGTGCACTGATTCTTCTTATTACCCTCCTGGCCACACTTGAAACACACAATCTTGCTATCCTATGGCCCCGAACCCTTGCCTCGATCACCTCTCTGGCCCCTCTGAGCCTGGAACTCAGTCCTCTGTTTCTTCTGGCTACCTCCTCCACTGCTTCTAGCTATTGAAGTTGTACGACCCTTCTACACATCCCAGTATCGGCAGGAGTTGCGCTCACCTCGCTCTTACTCTAGTGCCATATCCACCGTCTCATCATAAGTCCACACCCTAGAAGCAATCACCATCTTGCAGATGCTCGAAAGTAGACCGTCTTGGTATTTCTTAGTCTTGCTGTCATCATTTGAGCATACTTCTTCCCATACTTGTATAGCTCCTCGTAATTCTTAGTGTACTGTGACACTATCATCTCAGGTGTCTGCACTAAGTCAAGATACTGCTTGGCCTTATCCCCGTTAAAGGACCTTGGCAGGAACCGTTGTATGAATAGTAGCTCAAAGGACACCCAAGTCAAATCATTCTTCCTTTGATCTAAGGAATCCCACCACTTGAAAGTTGTCCCCCTCAAGTAATCGGAGATCAACATCATCCTCATACTTTCTAGTATAGCCAAGGTATCCAATCACCTACTCATCTGGTGTAAACACTCTCCTGCCTCATATCCCTCCCCCTCTCCAGAAAACTCTGGGGGATTGATCTTACGCAGCTGCTCCATCTCTTATAACTCTCGTCCTGATCTCCACATAGCTTTATCCTCACCACCAACACCTTAAATCTGTCCCTCATCGTGGCTCCCTGGTGCTCTAGCCATCTATGTCTACATTGTCTGAGCTAGCGATCTCACTATCTCCACAATGTCTATCATCGATGCTGGAGGCTCCTTAGTAGTAGGAAGGACCACCTACATCCTTGGGGTCTCCTACACCTGCCCTAGTGGAACAACCATAGTCCTCGTCTGCTGACCATCCTCAGTATGTGGATCATCCTGCACAATCATCTCTTCCCTGTCCCTGTGCAAGAATCAGGTATCGACTTTTGTGTACTAAAAGTACACCTAGTAGTGCGTTTCTTCCCATTACCTCGGCCTCTCGGTCCCCCTCTCCTGCCCTCAACACTATAGTTCTCAGCAACACGAGAAGATCAGGTTATCCTACGAGTGTCCATTTGCATCACCACAGATAACACTATTCAATAATCAACTTAAACGAGGATTTATAGGGAAGAGAATGCATACCGGATCAGTGGAGGTCGTGACATGACTGGAGACTCACTAACATACTATACACACTTTCCCGACCCAAACACAGATCCTACATTTTCGAGCCTGGCTTCGGTACAAAAATGTAATGCCCCAACCTGGGAGGCGCTACTATTGGTACCATCTTACGTCACCAATCATGGTGACCATTCCATAGACATGAATGTCTACATCAATTGTATCAAGCCTAGGTATACTACGATTTAATCAATCACCAATTCATCGAAAAATCCTACAGCATCTCCACGTCTTTCGGAGAATGCCAAGCTGGAGTTTAGGGCCTTGGGCGATCTAACAATTCATATCATCACATATCTCCACACACAATGACATATATAGTCAAAGCAACCAACGCAAGGGGGTAACCCTGCAAGCATAATCAGCATCAAGACATAAAGTTCACAAACCCGGCCTGGTAGTCCTGATCACACAAGGCACCCTACCGACTGTCCAATTATCCACCGAATAGGTGTATCAAATAACAAGTCCCAACCCGAGAATTCAAATATAAATAGTACTAATAACATAACTAAAGTACCCAACCATCTAGGTGTCATCACTCTTCAGGCCTATCCATGTCACGCACTCTCCTATTGGTCCGCAACCCTGGTATCGGAACTAGAATCACCTGTGGGGGGAACAGAAAAGGAAAAGGGTGAGCGAAAGGTCCAATAGGAAATAATAGAGGATGAATAATCGATATTAGAGCTTAATTATTAAAGAAAGTACAAATGCAACAATATGATATCTAACATCATGTACATCAAAACACAAGTGAATAACAACACCATACAGAATCCTAACTTGGCCCATCGGCATCCCTGTACTCAACGGGACCCTGAACAACCCAACGATATCACCGTATGGTGCACCAAGTACATATGGAATCCTGACCCGACTCATCGACATTCCCGTACTCATTGAAATCCGGAACGGCCCAACGACGTTCCACATTTCACACCAACCATACTTAGGAGATGTACGGATCCTTACACAACATTCACCGTGTAACTGCAATGCATGTCCAACATGGTTATGCAATAATGTATACATACAATCCTACATATATACTACGACATGATGGATGTTCGAGAATAACTCATGCTCAATAGAAGATTGAACATGTAGCGTAATAGGGTTGTTCTCCCTTAGGCACAATTAAGGCGAGAACGGAATAATAATGACCAATGAGGAAAATAAATGCTCTCAATAGAATGAATATAGTCATTGGAAATGGAAAGCGTGGAATATCCCTACCTCGTACTCCAAAAACTAGCTATGTAGAGCTAATACTCAACCTTGAATTCTCTGGCATCAATCAACCTATTCTTCGGTAAACTCATTCTCAAATCAACATACCAATAACTTTAATTTCACATATCTAACACAAGACAACCAAATGAATCAATAAATTCTTACCTTTTTCTTAACCCATGACTTCCCAAGTTCTTGAACCTCACCTAACCAAGCTTGGAACTCCAATCAACAATAAAATCTAGAGATACAATCATAAATAAGTCTAAGTCAACTTATTTAATCACTAATTTCATCATATTCAAAGATTATCCTCAAACCCACAAAACCCATAAAACCCTAAGATTAATCTTCACTAAATCTAGCCCCAAAATCAAATACAAGGTTGTAGAGATCTTACCCAAGTGTAGATTTCTTCAATTGAACCTCAATAACAAGATTTTGATGTGTCAAAACCTAATTTCCAGCAACTAAAGAAAGTAGAAAAAGTTTGACTCAAATACCTTGATTTAGAGCTAAATGGGTGAACTAAAGGCTTGAATAAATATTGGCCGAAAATGGTGGCTGGCAGGTGACCAGAACTGGCCAAAAAAGTGGCTAGTAGGAGGTGGTAGTTGCTGGTTTGTGGAGAGTAGAAGGAAGTGAGAGCAAAATAAAGAAAGAAGAAAAGAAGAAAAGAGAGAGGGGGGCGTGATTCCCTTTTCTCCCTTTTTTATTTATTTATTTATTAAATGATTAATGGGTCCTCTAAATTTTTAAAATTATAGTTTTACCCTTATGTTTGAATTAACCATTTCTTTTAAATTTATTTATTTTTAAGTTTAGTCAATCTTTGATATTTTTGGGTCGGGGTATTACAATATTGGTTTGGCATTGATGCATGGTGTGTGGTGGAAAGGATGTCGGAGGGCTGAGAAACTCTCGGAAAAGCCAAACATGGAGATTGCATCATAAAATTCAATAGGTTATACCGACACTCGTCGAAAAGGAAAATCTTCGAATGGTAAAGTTCTGAGTGGTTTACTTTTTATGGTGGAGTTTGATTGTCGATAAAGACAATGTTATAGCGAAAGTTATGGATGATGATTCTTGGTGTTGATTGTACATAATATTTACCTGAAAAACTCTAAAATCGAAGAAAAAAATCACAGGACATGTTGTCCGAGACAACCAGATGAACTTTCACTATGTAGAAAATTTGTACAACCATGCACTAATATTTTTTCTTGCATCAAGAAATCCAAGAATACCCAAGATCCCAAGAGATTATCATAAGCCCCAATCTAGTCTATATCTCTAACACTCTACGTCTTGAATCTCTTATAGTCTCTCACCCTTAAACCCATATTCAAACCCCCAATAGATACACCAAGAGACAAACCACACCCATCTCGCTCACTCTCTCTCTCTCTCTTAGCCGCCTCTCTAATCTCTGAGAAACAAACAATAAGAATTAGGGTTAAGTAAACCTATAAACAAGCCTACTATTTATAAGTTTGTACAAAACCTAATCCTGGTCCAACTCATATTACTAATTCTAACCTAACTAGAGTCCAATTTTGTTGATCAATTCCAACACTAACATCCTTGCAGTGTCACCTTCTCTCAGTCCATATTCTCTTCTCTTTCCTTTTGTAGGTATCTATAGATTATACATACATGAAATCCTATCTCTTGGTAACCTTATTCTTCTACTTACAGTTACTGGTTCAAGGTGACATTCACATACGCACTACCCTTGAAGGACCCTTCAAGCCTGTAATTGTAACTCTTGACAAAAGCTTCCATGGCAATGCAGTGGACTTGCTAGACACTGATCTAGCTCCAACGACCCGTTCGAGGATTCCAACCTGAACAAATCTCTGTCTCCCTCTCTGCGACCCACGACTCTGTTTGGATTTCAGTTTCTCCATTGACCAAATTGTTATTGTTAATCGAAACAGATAACAAATCACATGTAGTTTGTATATCCAAAATCAGAAAAAATGAAAATCACCATAAAAATTGTCGAAAATAATGATGTGATGACAGGTCGAAGGAAAACAATACGATCTACAAATCTCGTGGTGAGTACGAGTAGTTCTAGTTCGAATCAATAAAAATCAGGATGAAAAATCACTAAAAAATGTAATAGAACTCTCAAATAAGTCATGAGAGGCGAAGACGAAGCTTCCGGCGAAGGAGGTTCTTGAAATAAAACTCTCAAATGAGGGATTAATATTTAATTTTTCCATCTTTCAATATTTTCAAGCAAGTGCCTTTATTGCCGGAATGTCTAAATCAAGACAAAAAAAAAATTGGACCTTTCTTGTCAAAACAAAATTTAATGTTGGATATAGTTTTAACAAACGAGATGGGATTAACAATATTGTGAAAAGCAAAAGACGATGATTCAAACTTTTATAACTTCTAAAGATAATAAATAAATTTATGTTCAAATCCTTCCAACCTAACTAAGATTTTACTCTTTTGATTAATTATTTAGTGTTTGACACTCATTTATGTGCAATATTTTCAAAACTCAATTTTAAAAATTTTGTTAAAAATTTTGAACCTTTTTTTTCCATAGATTAACCAAATATTTCTATTGAAGCAAATCCCAAGCCTAAAAGATAAAGAAAACAAGAAACCTACAAAAAGAAGAATGAAAGGGCAACATATATATTGATGCAAGTATAAACATGAGAAAACAGAATTGCATAATTTTTTTAAATACCATTGAGAAATATTCTACTTATTGGAATCGAGTATTGAACACATATGTCTAACTCAGTCGATTGTCAACCCAATTACCTCTTGTCGATCAAAATTGCATAATTTATAAATACACAAACTAGAAAGGTCAAAAATTTTGTTCTGATTTGGTTTGGCTAGTCTTACAAGCAATGACATTAACGAACAGAATGTCTAAACCAAGACCAATACATTAGACCTTCTCGCATAAAAGGCCAAAAATGGTGTTCACATTTCACACATATCAATAATGTAAACAAGATAAGATTAGCTCTGTCCCACAAAGACAAAAAAGAAATTCAACTCCTACATTTTCTTAAAATAAGCAAATAAATTTCTTGTCTATAAAAAAAGAAAAATAAACTTCTAGTGTTCAATTGAATGCATCCAAAAGGGACTTATTTTAATTTCATTTCAATCATTTTAAATCATTAGCTCCATAAGGAGGAGCATTTCCACATTTTTTTATGTGGTTATTAAACTCTATAAAAAAAATACATGAATTTTAGACTCTTTTAGGTAAAATTTCAGCCTAAAAACCTAGTTTATGCTGAAAGCATGAATTAATAAATAAAAAAAGGGCTTAATATTGATTATTTTATTCTTCTATCTTTTTTTAAAAATCTTCTAAAAATGACTTAAAATTAAAATAAATACTTTCTTGATAAAAAAAGTAGCTATCAAAATTTGAACGTGAGCAACATCTGATTAGTCGATCAGGTAACATTCTATTGTCATCTTGTCTCGTTATAATAAATGAGTCCGGTTAAAGTAGGATGTATGCAGACCGCCTTTCTCTTCATTAGAAATGACCAAATGTGCTCAATTCCTCATTTTTCAGACATATAAATATTTTTTTAAAAAAATTTGGGAAAATAAAAAACGTTGGGAATGTAGAATTTTGACTGTTGAATCATATGTTCAAAAATTAGTCATAAAAATGATACATTACACATTTGCATCTAATTGCTCAAAAAAACAGCCTAGATTTGTTATTTTGCCTATTAACTAGAAATTCTTTCAGGAAAAATATATTATTGTATTTAAAAATTTGCATACATATCAATTTTTTTTTAAAAAAACTTTTTTTTTAAAAAAATATTTTGAATACCAAAAATGAAAAGTTGAACACCCTAGTCCCTAAGAAATGAAGAGGAGGGTATCCCAAACCTTGAAGTAGACTGTAGACCCCACTTCAAAACTGATATTTATATATATGTTTTGACATCGTTTTTGTCTCGTCCTCTGTATGTTATTGTTAACCGTTCTTTCTTCTAACATCCTTGCAGTGTCACCTTCTCTCGGTCCATATTCTCTTGTCTTTCCTTTTGTGGGTATCTGTAGACTATACATACATGAAATCCTATCTCTTTGTAACCTTATTCTTCTACTTACAGTTACTGGTTAAAGGTGACATTCACATACCCACTACCCTTGAAGGACCCTTCAAGCCTGTAACTGTCCCTCTTGACAAAAGCTTCCGAGGCAATGCAGTGGACTTGCCAGACACTGATCCTAGACTCCAACGACCCGTTCGAGGATTCCAGCCTGAACAAATCTCTGCCTCCCTCTCTACAACCCACGACTCTGTTTGGATTTCTTGGATCACAGGTACTTTTTTTAATGTTAGTTTGAATTTCTCTTGTTTTACTCGTTCTATTTCATTTTATTTTCGATTTTGAATTGATATTCGTTAATTGAACCCAAGTTTTAGAGGATAGAAGGATTGGATTTGAAGTTAGATAGTGGTTTCTGACTTTCTTTGCATTTGAAGCAACAATTCCATATGGGTTTCTGCTTCTTTAGTTTATTAGATTGCTTTCAATTTCAATTGATAACCAATGGAGTTGCGTTTGTATCACTCAATATCTGTTTATCTAGATTGAACCAAGATTTAGAATATCGGATTCAATTTCAAGTGAATTTGAATAGATTGAGGCTGTTGACTTCTTTTTCATATGGAAACAATAATTCCAAATGGGTTTGTGTTTTTACTTTTCAAAGCCAATTTGGAAGATTTATGGAAATCTAATAGTTTTCATGTTCAATGAAGTTGTTTAGGTGTCACTCAATCTTTACTGTAGGTATGTGTTTTGGATATGAATTATGAAGCAATAATTCCAATGGGTTGTAATTTTGAACTGAATTTCTTGTTAGTTAGAGCTTCACTCTTTGGATATGAAGCAATCATTCTAGGTTGATGTGAGAAAGTCAAGTGATCATCAATGAAATTTTGTTGGTGGGACTTCGACTTTTTTGTGGGTAAATGTAATTGTGTTTTTGTCTAGATTTCTCAAATTAAATCCTATCACAGATCAATTTTTGAACAAGATCGAGCAGCTATGTAGACATACACATTTCTTGAATTGGTTGTATTGGAGTTTATACAAATGAACTTGGGTTTAGGATTAACATATATATATATATATGATCTTGAATGTTGGTTTGGTTGAAATTTTCAGGAGAATATCAAATTGGGGATAACATAAAACCATTGAACCCGAAATCTGTAGCAAGTATTGTTCGATACGGAAGGTTGAGATTCAGACTGAGTAATAAGGCACAGGGTTATTCCCTAATTTACAACCAGCTTTATCCATTTCAAGGCCTCCAAAACTACACTTCTGGAATCATACACCATGTTCGTCTCACAGGTATCAACTAATTCGCTATCAAGCTAGCATCCTTGTCGACATGGGTGACTTATATCTGTATGTAAATTTGTACTTATTTTCTTGTGGTGTTTGTGAGTCTGCTCTGGTTTACATATTATTGAAATGCTTTTCTGCAGGACTGAAACCGAGCAGAGTTTATTTTTATCGATGTGGCGATCCTTCAAAACCAGCTGCAATGAGTGATACATATTATTTCAAAACAATGCCAGCTTCCGGTCCCAAGAATTACCCTACAAGAATAGCATTGGTGGGAGACTTGGGTCTTACTTATAATACTACTTCAACAATTAGTCATCTCATAAGCAACAATCCTGATCTTATTCTACTGGTTGGAGATGTTACTTATGCTAACTTATACCTCACTAATGGAACTGGTTCGGATTGCTATTCATGCTCCTTCTCGGATACCCCAATTCACGAAACCTATCAGCCTCGGTGGGATTACTGGGGAAGGTATATGGGGCCTCTAATATCCAAAGTTCCAATAATGGTGGTAGAAGGGAACCATGAAATAGAACAACAGGTTGAAAACCAGACATTTGTTGCTTACAGTTCCCGATTTGCATTCCCGTCTAGGGAGAGTGGATCGACGTCCACAAGTTATTATTCGTTTAACGCTGGAGGCATACATTTTGTAATGCTCGGCGCCTACATTGCCTACAACAAATCTTGTAAATTATCTCACTTAGCTTCTTTAAATCTCTCTGATATACACATACTGAAATTGTGTATGTTATTGCTTTAATCTTTCCATTACAGCGGAACAATATAAGTGGTTGGAGAGAGACCTGGCTAATGTTGATAGAAAAGTGACTCCTTGGCTTGTGGCGACATGGCACGCTCCTTGGTATAGCACCTACAAGGCACATTACCGAGAAGTAGAGTGTATGAGGGTGGCAATGGAAGAATTACTGTATAATTACAGAGTTGATGTAGTCTTCAATGGACATGTAAGCAATCGAAAATAATTTAATGTCTTCGATTGTTGCTTCTCATTTGATTGCAGAACTTGCAACTCAATTTCGCTAGATTATGATACAAGGTTTGATCAATTTTGCAATAATCAACAGGTACATGCCTACGAGAGATCAAATCGAGTGTATAACTACACTTTGGATCCCTGTGGCACCCTGTACATCACAATTGGTGATGGCGGGAACTGAGAGAAGATGGCAATTGCTCATGCTGATGAACCTGGAAACTGTCCTGAACCATCCACCACACCGGACGATTTTATGGGCGGCTTCTGTGCATTCAATTTTACATCAGGACGAGCTGCAGGGAAGTTTTGTTGGGATCGACAGCCCGATTATAGCGCATACAGAGAAAGTAGCTTTGGTCATGGCATTCTAGAGGTGCCGTATTCTCTATAGCTCTGTCATTTGATTATAATTATTCAAAACGTTCCCCAACTTATATTTGTGCTACGTAGATTGTTGTCGATATGGTTGCGATGAATAACTGGTGGTGTTTTTGCAGGTGAAAAATGAGACTCATGCTTTGTGGACATGGCACCGGAATCAGGACATGTATGGCAGCGCTGGAGATGAGATTTACATAGTAAGACAGCCTAATAAGTGCCCAATGACCGGACCTCTATTTTGAGGTCCTAATACTATCTAATTAGGAGGTTCTAGTGTTTATAGTAATTCATTTGTGTTTAAATAAAGTAATTTTACCCTTATACATGTTTCCCGTTGGTTTTGCAGGAAATCGGGCTTAAATGACTGAATTGGGCACCTTTAGAGCTGAAAGAAGAAGCTGGGACTCAGCAGGTGTCCGGACACCTGTCCGGACAGTGTGTCCGGACGCCTCAAGTGCCGTCCGGACACTTTCTTCACAAATTGAGACAGAGGCTTCAAAGTTGATGGAAGCATGAAGTGTCCGGACACCCGTCCGGACACCCGTCCGGACACCCGTCCGGACACCTGTCCGGACACCACCGCGGAACTGCAACTTTTCTGCACAACATTTCAAGGGCATTTGGGGTAAATCATGTATATAACCAATGGGGAACGTTTGTATAAGGGCAGTTAGGTATTTTCAATGGTAAAAGGGGGAGAAAACCCTAAGATTTCTTCTTCCTTCACACAATTCATCTCCTCCAAGTTCTTGCCTCCATTGTTTTCTCTCAACTTCTCTCTCTAAGTTTTTCTTGGTTTTTCGTGATTTTGTTTGTAAACATTGATTTTCATCTATAAAATTGATGTTTATACCCATTATGATGAGTGGCTAAGTTCTCTTTCTAGTTTCTAGTCCCAAACGGTGGGTGCTTGGTTTCAATTACTCAAGGTATGTTCATGGAATTGTAGTTTTGATTTTGCTCTTTTAATTTCGTGGTTGTGTGATTGGATCTATGGAGATGACATATTTGATTGTATCTTTGGATTGTCTAGTCTAGGGATTGCATCTAATGTGTTTGATTGAGAATTGTTAAACCCATTGCATGATTTTCTTAATTAATTGAGTTTTCCATAGCATAGCTATTAATTATGTGTATTGATGATGGAGTTTTGGGTTAATTTAGGAATGTGCATGAGAGAGTTATGGTTAATTGATCTTTGAGTGTGAAACTAGGGTGTTAGCCAAGCCAAGCCCCAAGGGGGAACATTAATCCATAATATTAGGTGCTTATCCCTTTGCGTTCATCGTAGATTAAGAGACCCGATGGCCTACATGTATGAATTGAAGTCTTATATCCCAATTCTCTTTGCATATGCATGATTGATAGTATCACACAATGCATTGTGTATGGTTGTGTGTGTTTGCAATAATACCTTGAGTATGAGAACCGAGTAACCACCGGGACGGACTAGAGACTAGGTTTTTAATTAATTGTTTTAAATTCAATTTGTGCTTACTTTGATTACAAAATCGCTCATGCTACCGAGTCATTCGGCCCATTTCTTTTACTTGCTTTTATTTGATATTCATTGTGTTTATTAGTGTTAGCTAGTCATTTGCATATCATTCACTTCAAATTTGCATTGCTTCCTCGTGGATCGATACCGGACTCACCGGTTTATTACTTGACGATACCCTACACTTGGGGTAAGTACACACACACACTTTGGTGTCGGTCAAGTTTTTGGCGCCGTTGCCGGGGAACGAGTGTCAAAGACGGAGCTGGGTGGCTTGTAGATGCTAGCTTTATGCTATTAAACGCCATCAAATAAGGAAGGAGCACGGTCACGCTTCAAGGGTAACTTCGTTCCTCCCTTTTACTTGCTTTCTAGTGTAGTTGATTTAGTGTAGTTGCTGCAAAGAAAAAAAAAAAAAAAATTGTGAGGAGAACTTGGCGGATGGGGCTAACTTAGATTCCTGTGGGCGATGGATGCCACCTTGTTTGCTGCTTGGTAGTGATACGTTGTTTGAGAGAGCTTTGCGCATTTTTCTTTCTATCACTACTTGCTACATCTTGGTGTGTAATTGTTCCTGAGGTTGATTGTCATTCTATTCCTATCTTTGCTCCTGTTCTTGCTTGACATTGTTCTTGGTTGTTTGTTGATTGAAAAATCTGGTGTTACTTGACTTGGTTGGTTGCCATCTTTCGTGTTATTTGATAGTTTTGTTTGCCATCATGTCTCATCTTAGAGATAGTGTTAGTGGGCATGGGTCTAATAGAGATGGGAGAGGTGGTGACATAAATGCGAGTGATGCGGGGAGTGTACGTGGGGGTGATATCAATCTTGATGCATTACGTCGTCTTTTACAACGTGTGAACATTGATGAATTGATGAATCCGGCGCAAGGGCAAGATGCCCAAAATGTGCCAAATGCCCAAAATTTACCAAATGTTCAAGTTGAGCATGCTTTGCAAAATGCACCTCAACCACTTCAACAAGACAATGCGGCACAAATTGCCCCACAAAATGTCTACCAACCTCCCAATATGCCTCCCGCATATCATATACCTCCCCCATACAATTATGTGCATCCCATGTATTATCCAATGCCACAAGTGCCACAATATGCTCCCTTCGGACAAAATTTACATGCACCTCCTCCTTTGGAGTACATTCATGCCCAAGAGCATCGCACTTTGAGGGAGCTCACGCATCCCGCAAGGCAAACTCAACCTTCTTGCATCATCATGCCACCGAACCAACAAAATGTGAGCCTTAAACCATCAATGTTCCAAATGATTCCCAAATTCCATGGAATGGAATCGGAACGACCATATTCACATGTGCGTGATTTTGAATCGGTGTGTACTACTTTTGGTGATGTTACATGCACACAAGAAATTTTGAGACTCAAACTTTTTCCATTCTCTTTGAAGGATCATGCAAAACAATGGTTTGAGAACTTGCGCCCCCAATCCATTGCGACTTGGGCGGCAATGCAAGAAGAATTTCTCAACAAATATTTTCCTTCCCACCGTACCATTTCTTATCAAACACAAATCATGAATTTTCATTGCAAAGAACATGAAACTTTCTTCCAAGCTTGGGAGAGGTTTAAGGATTTGTTGTTTATGTGTCCTCACCATGGATTTCAAAAATTTCAAATTGTGAATTTCTTCCACAAATCTTTGACTCCATCTTTGAAGAAATTGGTTTCCACTATGACTCAAGGTGACTTTTTGAATAGGGATGCCAATGAAGCATTTACTTTCTTTGATGGGTTGGCAGAGGAATCCCGATCTTGGGAAGCTCCTCCCCTAACCCGACATGATGTTGTGCCAAGCTCTAGTGGCAAGTTTGTGTTGAATGAAAATGATGATGTGCATGCTAAACTTGCTTTGTTGTCCAAGAAATTGGAGTCCTTAGAGTCACAAAAGGCCCCTATAAATGTGGTTGGTGTTGACGACCAAGTTGCTTGTACTTTGTGTGAAAGTAGGGATCATAGGACGGATGAGTGTAATGCCTTACCGGCTTGTAAGGAAGTCCTATTTGGGCAAGGTTACAATGGGAACAATTCTCAGAACTTTAGGAAGCCCTACCCTACCAATCACCAAGGTAACAATTCGTACAATGAGAATTACCCTTGGAGGAATCATCCAAACTTTGGGTGGAGGAATGATGGGAATGTTCAATCCCAATCACTCCCCAATCCACCCCAACAACAATTGCCTCCTCCAAGTGTTACACAACCACCTCCACAACCTTACATTCCACCTCCTAAGAGGTCTCTTGAAGACACTCTTAACATTTTCATGCAAGCTCAAATAGGGGAGAATCAAAAGGCCACCAAATTCCAAGAACAAACCAATAGGGCCATTGAGGATATTAAGAGTCAAATCACTAAGGTCACCCAAGCTCTCACCACATATGAGAAGGGTAAATTCCCAGCTCAACCATACCCCAATCCATCCAAACAAGCCAATTTGCTAGAATCTACTAGTGGGGGGGTGAGTGGACATGAACAAGCCCAATCCATCCTCACTTTGAGGAATGGACGCATTGTGGATAGACCCATACCAAATGAGAATGTTGATCAAAATGACGATGTGCAGAATTTTGGTGATAGAGTGGGGAAAAAGGACAAAGGAAATAGTGGAAAGGAAGAGAGTTTGGAGAAATTTGTGCAGGAAAATGATTCACTAGGTGCAAGTGTTCGGACACCTATTTTGGATTGCCCGGACACTTCATCCAGAAACTCAGAAAAATGTGAGAAAATACCAAGAGGAGAAGAGGAGAGTGAGGGGCAATCACATAGGACAAGGGTAGACACGTCTAAGGATAGAGAGTGTATCCCAAGGCCACCATTTCCTCACCGATTAGGGAAGAAAACCAATGAGGCTCTACACAAAGAGATGTTTGAACTTTTCAAACAAGTGAAAGTGAACATACCTCTTTTAGATGCCATCAAACAAGTTCCCTCGTACGCAAAGTTCCTCAAGGATTTGTGTACCGTGAAACGCAAATTGAATGTGAAGGAGAAGGCTTTTCTTACGGAGCAAGCAAGCTCCATCTTACAAGCCACCACTCCACCTAAATATAAGGATCCCGGTTGCCCTACCATTCCAATAGTCATAGGGAACCATAGGATTGAGCAAGCATTGTTGGATCTAGGTGCTAGTGTTAATCTCCTTCCATACTCGGTCTATCAACAATTGGGGTTAGGTGAGCTTAAGCCTACAAGAATTACCTTGCAACTAGCCGATAGATCCGTCAAGATTCCTAGAGGAATAGTTGAAGATGTGCTAGTTCAAGTGGATGAATTCTACTTCCCGGTTGACTTTGTGGTTTTAGATACTCAGCCCCTCCCTAGTTTTAGCAAACCAATCTCGGTCCTTCTAGGTAGACCCTTCCTAGCAACTTCAAATGCTTTGATCAATTGTAGGAATGGTGTCATGGTGCTATCTTTTGGGAATATGACCGCGGAGATGAACATTTTTAATGTGTCTAAGCAAATGGGAGAGTTTGAAGACATTAGGGAAGTAGATTGGATCCATTCATATGTTGAGGAGAACTTAGAGAAAACTCTTGCTAGGGATTCGGTGGAAGGTGTGCTAGCTTTGAGCGAAAAAGGTAGTCAATTTTTAGTTGAGGAAGAGGAAATTAATGAGGTTTTGGAGTCTTTAGCTATCCATAGCATAGGACGATTCAACCCACCCATTGAGGAATTAGAACCTTCCAAGACTAAGCTTGAATCATCTCTAGAGCATCCACCAACGCCGGAAAGGAAACCCTTACCAAGTGAGCTGAAATATGTATTTTTGGGAGAGAATGAGTCATACCCCGTTGTGATATCTTCCCTACTTACTTCTTCCCAAGAAATGAAACTTGTGCAAGTGTTGCAAAGGTATAGAAGGGCAATAGGTTGGACAATTGCTGATTTGAAGGGTATTAGTCCTTTGGTTTGTACTCATAGGATTTACATGGAAGAGGAAGCTAAGCCCATTAGACAAATGCAAAGACGTTTAAATCCGAACATGAAGGAGGTAGTTAGGGGGGAGGTGCTAAAATTGCTTGATGCGGGGATAGTTTATCCCATTGCGGATTCCAAATGGGTATCTCCTACCCAAGTGGTCCCCAAAAAGTCCGGAATTACGGTAGTTAAGAATGACAAGAACGAATTGGTTCCCACTCGAATTCAAACCGGGTGGCGCATGTGCATTGACTACCGTAGACTCAATATGGTTACTCGAAAAGACCATTTTCCCTTACCCTTCCTTGATCAAGTCCTTGAGAGAGTAGCGGGTAGAGCCTATTATTGCTTCCTTGATGGGTATTCCGGATATAATCAAATAGAGATAGCCTTAGAAGACCAAGACAAGACCACATTTACATGTCCATTTGGAACTTTTGCTTATAGACGCATGCCTTTTGGGTTATGCAATGCTCCGGCTACCTTTCAAAGGTGCATGATGAGTATCTTTAGTGACATGGTTGAGAAAATTGTGGAGGTCTTTATGGATGATTTCTCGGTTTATGGAGATACCTATGATCAATGCCTTGCTAATTTGGCAAGTGTGTTAAAAAGATGTGAGGAGAGCCAATTGGTTCTCAATTGGGAAAAGTGTCATTTCATGGTGACACATGGAATTGTATTGGGACACATTGTGTCATCCAAAGGGATAGAGGTTGACAAGGCAAAAATTGAATTAATTCAAAAGTTACCTCCCCCTACATGTGTTAAAGATGTGAGATCTTTTTTGGGTCATGCGGGTTTCTATAGAAGGTTCATTAATTCTTTTAGTGCCATTGCCAAACCTTTAAGTAACTTGCTTGCTCAAGATGTCTCTTTTGAATGGACACCACAATGTCAAAAAGCCTTTGATGATTTGAAAGGTGCCCTAACCACCGCACCCATTATGCAAACTCCCGATTGGAGTATGCCCTTTGAACTCATGTGTGATGCAAGTGATGTGGCGGTTGGGGCGGTCCTAGGACAAAGAAAAGAAAAAAATGCTCATGTTATATACTATGCTAGTAAGACTTTGAATGATGCTCAAGTGAATTATACCACCACTGAAAAGGAATTACTAGCTATAGTCTTTGCTTTGGACAAGTTTAGATCTTATTTGGTTGGCTCGAAAGTCATCATCTTTACCGACCATGCGGCTTTGAAGTATTTGCTTTCAAAAGCGAATGCCAAGCCTAGGTTGTTAAGATGGATTCTCTTACTTCAAGAATTTGACCTTGAAATTAAAGATAAAAAAGGAGTGGAGAATGTAGTAGCCGACCATTTATCTAGACTTCCCGGACAAAATTTGATTTCACATGGCATACCGATCAATGAACATTTCCCGGATGAACAACTCTTCCTCACCAATGCCATCTCATCCAAATTGACTCCATGGTATGCGGACATCGCCAACTTTTTGGTGTCCGGAAAAATGCCATCTCATTGGAGCAAGATTGATAGATCCAAATTCCTTCGCAATGTGCGAAACTTCTTTTGGGATGACCCATATTTGTTCAAGTATTGTTCCGATCAAGTGATTCGGAGATGCATCCCCAATAATGAATTTGAAAGTGTCATGGCCTTTTGCCATAAATATGCTTGTGGAGGCCATTTTTCCTCCAAAAAGACCGCGGCCAAAATTCTTCAAAGTGGCTTATATTGGCCTTCTTTGCACAAAGATGTCCATGCTTATTGCCTATCTTGTGACAATTGCCAAAGGTTAGGTAATTTAGGAAAACGTGAGATGATGCCCCTCCAACCTATTAACATCTTGGAAATTTTTGATTGTTGGGCCATTGATTTCATGGGACCTTTCCCTAATTCATTTGGTTATTTGTATATCTTGGTTGGTGTGGATTATGTGTCAAAGTGGGTAGAGGCTATCCCTTCTCGAACAAATGATCACCAAGTTGTGATAAAATTTTTAAAAGAAAACATTTTCTCAAGATTTGGGATGCCTCGAGCCATCATAAGTGATGGTGGGTCTCACTTTTGCAATGCCCCGGTTAGAACTTTGATGAAACGATATGGCATTTTGCACAAAGTTGGCACCCCATATCATCCACAAACAAGTGGCCAAGCGGAATTGGCAAATAGGGAGATTAAACGTATTCTTGAAAAAACGGTTGGTCCCAATAGAAAAGATTGGTCTTCCAAATTGATTGATGCTTTGTGGGCTTACCGTACTGCATATAAGACTGCCCTTGGAATGTCTCCTTATAGACTTGTCTATGGCAAGGCTTGCCACTTGCCGGTGGAATTGGAGCACAAGGCCTATTGGGCCATTCGCACTTTGAATGACTCCACCGATCAAGTTGGGGGGCATCGCAAACTCCAAATCCAAGAGATTGAGGAGTTGAGGAATGATGCTTTCGAAAATGCCAAAATTGCTAAGCTCAAAATGAAAAGATACCATGACAAGCACATTGTGAGGAAAGTTTTTCATGAGGGACAAAAGGTTCTTTTATACAACTCCCGGTTACACTTGTTTCCCGGGAAGTTACGTACCAAATGGACCGGACCTTTTATTGTCCGCAAGGTTTCCCCATATGGAAGCATTGACATTGATGATCCTAGGAGTGGAAAAACTTTTAAGGTTAATGGCCAACGATTGAAACCATACTTGGAAAATTTTAATGAATTGGCCGAAGAATGGGACCTTGTGGATCCCACCCCTTCCTAGTGTGCGTGAAAAGAGCTCTCTTGTAAATATGTAGTGTTAGATTATTTTTCATTCATTTTTGGTGTGTTTTTGTATGTTCACAATGCATTTTACAATTTGTTCTTGCCTTGTTTATCATGCTTGACATTGAGGACAATGTCTCATTTAAGTTGGGGGGTGAGAGAATTGTGAATTCATTGTGAAACTTGCTTTATTTTGGTGTGCTTTTGTGAATATTTAAAAAAAAAATAAAAAAAAAATAAAAAATAAAAAATAAAAAATCTTGTTGTGTCATGCTTGGATAGTGTGGTTGGTATTAACTTTTTCAGGATACGCTTCGTTTCTCACGATTCCGATCACTTTTGAAGAGTATGGTATGATTTCCTACCCTCTATCCTATTGTGTTGTGCTTTGTTGTTCATACATGCCAAATGGACTTTAGGAAGGGAAGGGTAGATGCTTTTGGGATTCACTACCAATTTCAACGTTAATTTCTTATTCTTGTTCGAACGTGCAAGTGTAGAGTAGGTTTCTTGATTTCTTTTGTGAAGTCGAAGCATGTGATTGAGTAGGATGACTATGATCAATCTTTCTTGGGATGATTGGGACCTAGTTTGATATCAAAACTGTGATTAAGTGGGCATCTTGGCATTGAAGCAATTGTATGACTGCGTTTTTGGATCCTTTTGTCTGAAAATAGAATTACCTTTTTACCCTTCTCATTCTTTTGAGCCATTCTTCGTGATATATATGGGGTTTTTGGGTGATTCTTTTCACCAATTATTCATTTGACATCTTATAAGCGTGTTCTTCAATAGCTTTGCATTCATTACATTTGATTACTGAGAAGTGTGATTTTTGTATGTGCCACTTGCTTATGAACTTAGGATTGATGGATTCATTAGGTTGAGAGATTTGAGCCTAGCCTATTTATTTGTGAGTGATCATAAGCCTATATTTCTTTAAGCCTTTTATTTCACTTACAAGCCTTGTGTGAACCATTTTCCCAAATATTTCCCACCTTTGGTTGCAAGGTTGGGTAGGAGCTTCAAAAATAAGTCGGCAGTGATATTATCCCTCCTTATTCTGAAAAAAAAAAAAAAAAAAAAATTGAGGGTGGTTGTAGCCATTAAAAAAAAAAAAAAAAAAAAAAAAAAAAAAAAAAAAAAAACGCATAGAAAAAATAATCAAAAAGAGGTGTATGCAATAAAGTTAATCCTTTGTGTGTAAAGGATGAGAAGTGTTTGAATTTGTGGTGCAATGGAAGGGGTGACAAAATGAGAATTTAGCTCACATGTTTGAACTTAACCTTGCAACTTGTTACCTAGTTCCAAATTCTTCCTACCTTGTCCCTTAGCCACATTACAAACCATTTAACCTTTTGATGAATTTGATTCAAGGTAAGCAAGTGAGTTGGCGGATGCATTAATTGCTCTTGTAGGTGATTTCTTTCTCAAAGCTATGCCCATCCAAATTATCTTTTATAAACACATATATTTAATTCAATTGTGTAAGTCATTTACTTAGCACAATGTTTTTATGTTTTTGTGTACATTTGGGATTGGGGATTTATGAACACCAAAAGGTTCCGTAACAAGGTTTTACTTGTGTGAATGTATTGAGTTGTCTTGCTTGATTGCACTTATATTTTTCATAGTATAAAAATGTTCTTAGTCATCTTTGAGGGGATTTGAGATTGATTTTCTAAAGATTTTGCATGCCTTCAACTAGCGGGGAAATTGGGGGATTAGCTCTATTTCTTGCATGTAAGAACTTAAGAATCATTTATGGTGCTTTCAAAGTAATAGTGGATCCCTTGGCAAGTGTTTGTGGGTATCGCTCTGATAAGCCCTCACGAGACTACAACTCGTCCACTAGGGTGACCTAGGGGTTTAAAGGCTTGTTGCATATGCTAAATGCAACCGTGATGCCTACGTCAGTGAGTTAGGATTTTATTTTTAGAAGTGTTTGCATTGCTAGGGACTAGCAACGTCTAAGTTGGGGGGTGTGACCGGACCTCTATTTTGAGGTCCTAATACTATCTAATTAGGAGGTTCTAGTGTTTATAGTAATTCATTTGTGTTTAAATAAAGTAATTTTACCCTTATACATGTTTCCCGTTGGTTTTGCAGGAAATCGGGCTTAAATGACTGAATTGGGCACCTTTAGAGCTGAAAGAAGAAGCTGGGACTCAGCAGGTGTCCGGACACCTGTCCGGACAGTGTGTCCGGACGCCTCAAGTGCCGTCCGGACACTTTCTTCACAAATTGAGACAGAGGCTTCAAAGTTGATGGAAGCATGAAGTGTCCGGACACCCGTCCGGACACCCGTCCGGACACCCGTCCGGACACCTGTCCGGACACCACCGCGGAACTGCAACTTTTCTGCACAACATTTCAAGGGCATTTGGGGTAAATCATGTATATAACCAATGGGGAACGTTTGTATAAGGGCAGTTAGGTATTTTCAATGGTAAAAGGGGGAGAAAACCCTAAGATTTCTTCTTCCTTCACACAATTCATCTCCTCCAAGTTCTTGCCTCCATTGTTTTCTCTCAACTTCTCTCTCTAAGTTTTTCTTGGTTTTTCGTGATTTTGTTTGTAAACATTGATTTTCATCTATAAAATTGATGTTTATACCCATTATGATGAGTGGCTAAGTTCTCTTTCTAGTTTCTAGTCCCAAACGGTGGGTGCTTGGTTTCAATTACTCAAGGTATGTTCATGGAATTGTAGTTTTGATTTTGCTCTTTTAATTTCGTGGTTGTGTGATTGGATCTATGGAGATGACATATTTGATTGTATCTTTGGATTGTCTAGTCTAGGGATTGCATCTAATGTGTTTGATTGAGAATTGTTAAACCCATTGCATGATTTTCTTAATTAATTGAGTTTTCCATAGCATAGCTATTAATTATGTGTATTGATGATGGAGTTTTGGGTTAATTTAGGAATGTGCATGAGAGAGTTATGGTTAATTGATCTTTGAGTGTGAAACTAGGGTGTTAGCCAAGCCAAGCCCCAAGGGGGAACATTAATCCATAATATTAGGTGCTTATCCCTTTGCGTTCATCGTAGATTAAGAGACCCGATGGCCTACATGTATGAATTGAAGTCTTATATCCCAATTCTCTTTGCATATGCATGATTGATAGTATCACACAATGCATTGTGTATGGTTGTGTGTGTTTGCAATAATACCTTGAGTATGAGAACCGAGTAACCACCGGGACGGACTAGAGACTAGGTTTTTAATTAATTGTTTTAAATTCAATTTGTGCTTACTTTGATTACAAAATCGCTCATGCTACCGAGTCATTCGGCCCATTTCTTTTACTTGCTTTTATTTGATATTCATTGTGTTTATTAGTGTTAGCTAGTCATTTGCATATCATTCACTTCAAATTTGCATTGCTTCCTCGTGGATCGATACCGGACTCACCGGTTTATTACTTGACGATACCCTACACTTGGGGTAAGTACACACACACACTTTGGTGTCGGTCACCCAACTGAACCAAAAAAGGTAATTAAAAAGCCTACACATTATCCATGAAGTGGAAAGACTACAAGTTTTAGTTCTCATAGAAGTCTTGGTTCTCTCTTTCTGCTCATGTGTGGTGTTTTTATTGTCTTTTTTCTCTGTAAGTGATGAGTTCAGAGAAAAATATGGAAGGAATAGAGTCAAAATGCAAAGAAAATTTCGCAGCAGCAAAGGCATCAATATGAAGAATTTGTGTTCACTGTTTTATATGTTGACCTTTATTTTTTTCATCATCTTCTTAGCAAAATTGGCAATCCCTTCCACATGAAAATGCAATATCGTCATGCATATCAATAATACAAGTTTGAAGCCCATTTTCGAGTTCTAAAAGATATAGTAAGTACATAAATTAATGATAAGATTGAGCAAACTGATCAAGTTTTTTTTGACTAAAAGTAGAGAACGAATTGTTTGGATTGAGGTTTCCCATATAAAGAAGCAACTCAGTATTTTGCCTTAGGGGAAAGATTATCTATCTCCATACAAGGAAGCAGCTCATTATTTGCCTTAGAGGTGTTAAAAGTACCACATCGGTATATTGTTGGAATTCCTTACCATTTGTAAGGATAAGTAAATAAAAGAAATAACGTCATGTTTGAAATGTAAATCTGATTGGCCTTAAGGGGAAATGGTCTGGATGAGATACAAGACCAAACAATTAAAGACAAACCAATGGGCCAATAATGAAATAGGCTTAAAGCTAAAAGAGACTAAAGAAAGCCCATATGAACTGAGCCTCATAACTCGTCTTCAAGTGGAAGACAATTGATAGGAATCTACAACAGATTCAATGCAGAAAGAGGATAAGTGAAGAGGTCACCTGGCAGTTCCTCAGTTTTGAGGGCTAATTCGCCGTTGTTAAATCTTTTCTCGAATAAAATGCAAATCAAGTTCGATGTGTTTGGTCCATTCATAGAAAACGGGGTTGGTGGTGATGTGAATCACTGCAAAAGATCTCGAAACTGTTTTGCTTCTTTGACTTCCATGAAATTAAGGATTGATCAATTTTGACACGAAAGCTTGTTACTAATTAGGGGTATTTATGAAAATCTCCCAGTCAACATCATAGTATGCTTCTAAACCCTAATGAAAACCAAGTCTTTCGTGGAAAACGGGGTTGGTGGCGATGTGAATCGCTACAGAAGATCTTGAAACTGTCTTTGCTTCTTTGACTTCCATGAAATCAAGGATTGACCAATTTTGACACAAAAGCCTGTTACTGATTTACGGGTATTTATGAAAGTCACCCAGTCAGCATCACAATATGCTTCTAAACTCTAATGAAAACCAAGTCTTTCATCTTCTTTTTCCTCTCATTCTTCTTCTTCTTCATTTCCTGATTGTTAATTCCGCAAAGGATTGGAGTCATCGAATATATTATGGTATCATAGCGGTTCCGTCTAGTTGGACATGACCTCTACTCCATTTGTTAGGTCTTGGAATAACTCGGCCCGCAAGTGCAGAGGAGAGTTAAAAGTACGACATCGGTAGATTGTGGGAATTCCTTACAATTTACAAGGACAAGCCCATCCTCATTACACCAACAAGGCCTTTTTCCTAACCCAAGTGAGTTGGGCTTTGACCCATGGGTTTCGACCCTTAGTAGCTGGGATAAGGAGGAACAAAGTTGTACGGTCCCAATGTATCCTTAGAAAGCGGACAACCCAAAGTCAACAATATTGTTGGCATGTATAGGGGTGTGAATTTACAACAAGAGGAAATATTATCTATCTCCATAAATTGCAAATAAATAATTGTGTAAAATAATTCAACACGAAAAAGTTGTAATTTTGTCTTCTCTTTAACTTTCCATCTTGGACGTCCACGAGTTATGAATTTATAATTCATGTTTGGAACAATAACATCATGTGTAGAGCAAAACAAGGAAACATCCTCCAATACATAATTTCATATCCTCCAATACATAATTTCATCCATCATCTTCTCACATCAATTGTAGACGTTGTTTAGATATTTACACCAATATCATGGTGATAAAACCATTTTCATCATCCAATTAAAGTCAAACGCGTGGTATCCTATTTTAGAAACCTAAGCCCTATCTCGATCTACCCATTCATAGTCTATCTCTGATAAGTTCAAGAATTGATTTTCACCTGACATACGACTGTAGATCTTGGATCCTTCATCTTGGCTTTCCTATCTCGGTATCCTAGTAGCTGACTTCCTCAGAATATAATTATGTAACATTCAGACTCCATAACAAGTTGAAACTCCCCTAAGAGGAGTCCTAACCCAATTCGAAGAACAGGAGAAGGTATCTCCTAACTCAAATAGAAGTTCCTAAAAACAATGATCACACTCCATTATGAAGTAGGACTTGTTCAACTACTATAAAAAGACACCTCCAGTCAAGTAAAAGATTCATTCACAACTTTTCATATTTTCCTTCCTAAGAGCTCCAACTTATGAAGTTCTTAACTGTTAGCTTCCTCACGTTCTGGCTTAAGAATTGAAGTGTCTTTGCCAAGGGCGGATCTAGAAAATGAATTTAGGGTGGGCTTGGTTAGTTGGGATGTAGGAATTTATAAGAGAGCTGAAGGTTGACGGGGGTTCTGCTGCCCCCGGAATTTTTTTTTAGAACATTTACTGAAATGTGACCGAAGAAAAACAAATATCTATGTAGTTATTACCTTTAGTAAATATTTATATAGTCATTAAATTACACATCAAAACTATATATTGAACAATGTTCGAGAATAAAGAATCATTTAAATTGTGCTAGATGATTTTTCATTGAGTGAAAATCTTCTATCATGTACAAGTGTGTAGCAATCAATATTTGTTCTCTTGTATGAGTGTGCATGTATCAATCAATAATTATTAAATTAACCATACATATGTATAGTTATTAAATAAATCTAAATAAGTGAATTTTATTTGAGATTTGGGTATTTAGAAGTATATATGGTAATTTTTTCCCAAATTTTGGGGGTGGGCTCAAGGCCTTAGCTAGATCCGCCACTGGTCTTTGCAGAGGAACGCACCTTGGGAAGACTTCTTAGCTTACGTTTGTTCATCTCACAAAAGAACAACACTCATCACCAGTAGCACCCGAAGAAGCCTAGTTTGGAATGACCTGGTGCATTTGCAAGACAAGTCATAGTTGCACATCATTAAATTGACACTGTTTTTGGGAAGGACATACTTCTATATTTAATCATGGTTCAAACTAGGTCAACACATGCTCAAGGAATTAGAGTTTATGGTCACCCAAGAGAAAACCCTAAGCAACGCAACGATCCTCCAACTCCACCAAATCCGCTTGTTGTAGTGCAACAAGATCCACCAATTGCAAATCTGCCTGTGGCCAACCCACAGGGCATTACCTTCACCTCCGAAAAACTTATTACTATCCTACAACAAATGTAGAATTTCTCAATGAGACTTTACATGCTCCAACTGTCGCCCCTACAAGACGCCACTCTCAATTTGGCTGACATCAACAAAGAAGTTCCACAAGACTCTTGTACCAGAGAATCTAGACCTTAGAACCAAGAAAAAGAGCCCTATGTAGAGTAGCTGAAGAAACAATACCTCCACCATGGAGGAAGAATGCAAGCAAATTGAAGATATGATGGATCGAAAAATTACTACAATAAAAGAGGATCCAATCTTGGACCTTGCTTTAGTTAAGACTTTAACACCTCTGACACTCGAGATACAAAGCGTTCAGATGCCAAAAAATTTCGAAGTCACCAACATAGGAAAGTACGAAGGAAAATGAGAATCAGAGGATCACGTCCTCAATTTCAAAACTATGATTGATATTCAAGAAACATGATGTAAACTCTTCCCAGACTCTCTTATAAGAGTCGCACGATGATGGTTCCAAAGTCTTCCTCAGGAGAGCATCTCCAGTTTTGAAGAATTGACTCATAAGTTCACGTACACTGTGCTAGTACTAGAAAACCAAAAAAAACCAACAGTACTCTGATGAACGTTAAGCAAAGGAAAGATGAATCACTCTGAGCATTCATTGCTAGATTGAACCAAGAGTACTTGGAAGTGTCTGACCTAGCTTTCTTGGTACCAACAATGGCACTAGTTTGAGCAATTAAGCATTCAATTTTGAAATACTTACTTTCATGGCATCACTCTTCACCTCAAAGATTAGATAGAGAGTATCATCCAACGAGGATACTTCAAAATTTTCACTAATGTAAGGGAGGAAAAAGAAGATGAGACGATGACCAAATTACAAACGACGATCGAAGAAAGGGAAGGCGATTTAGCCCGAAGGTAGAACCGAGGTACAACCAGAACCATCAACGTAATTGTTGGAGGGTTAGCATTAGGAGTAGAAAGATCTTCAAAATGAAGTGCCCATGCCTTAACAATCAACCAAGTTGATAATAAAAGGAAGAAACAAAAGAAGGATGATGCAATAATCACTTTCTATAAAAAAAAACACTGACGACATCAGTGTCCCTTATGACGATGCATTTCTCTATCATCACCTGAAGCATCTCTCTATCAAGATCTCTCTGCCTAACGGCCTTAAGTTCTGCGACATCGAGCTATAATACTCTGAATTGGTTAGTAACAAAATTCAAATCACACTGGTGCTTTAAATACACTCCAATCAATGTCATATGTTCTTCAATTACTCGATAGGTTGAGTTCTAAAGTTGAGAAGTTAACTACTTGACTGGATGAGGTACGTTTAATCAGCCGATTTGGTGTTTTCCCTCAGTGATGCACTTGTAATTATGTACAAAACGTGTTTATGAAGTAAATTCTATTTTGTTATATGGAAAATTTTCTTTTGTTTGAGTTACTTCTCATCATTTGGAATATGCTCAAAACGTGTGCTATAGGTGTAAGCTTCTCAACTCTGATTAGGAAAAATTAGGTAGATTAATTGATAGATGGATTATGTGCAAACAAAGAGCAGATAAATCCGATAAAGTGCAGATTAAAACTTTATCATCAAATGCAGATAAATTCAATAAAGTGTAGATAAAATGTATTATCAAATGTAGATAAATTTGATATAATGCAAATAAACTTATGCTTAGATCTACATATTTTGAGTTTGTTTAGTGAAGAACTAATGATGATGATTTGGTCTAATTTCGCTTTTCTTGTCATTGTATGTTGATGACTTGACTTACTGTAGAGATTATAAGGAATAATTTTGGGATTATCACAGGCCTTCACATGCTTAGATATGCATATTTATGGTTTCATTAGATGTAATTAATTGAAATATGATTGCTTGCTTTCATTATTAAATTGTAGTAAAGCTACTGGTATCTCTAATTATTGTGGTTATTTGGCAAGGATGTTTGTTTAGTGACGAATTGATGATGATGTTTTGGTTTAATTTCACTTCTTTTCTCATTGTATTAGCTAACTTGACTTGCTATAGAGATTAATTGGCTTGCGGGTTTCAGGCTTGCCAATATTGAGTATGATAAAAAAACTCAAGAGCTCTAGTTTTAGAGGCTTTTTGAACCTATAGTTTCAGGTTAGCTGATAGGTATGATAATACCTATTGTTTTTGGTAGAAATATCCCCCTCTTAAGCTTTCTTTTGATAAATAAAGAGTGTATTTATGTGTTGATTTGTATTTTGATAGGCTGATTGCGGTTTGGATGAAAAGCGACGGAAAATGGGCTGAATTGAAGGAAATGTCCACCGACCTTCGTGTGTTCAAATAGTCATAACTTTCTGTCATGTTATTGGAATCGCGTGAAATAAAAGGCATTGGAATCTAGACATCTCAAGCTTTCCTTAGAAGCTAAACTCAGGCAAATCGGAGGTCATATGGAGAAGTTATGGTCATTTGAATTGTGGCCTAGGCGTGCGCCTAGGCGTGTTCGCGCCTAGGCTCACCATTGTGCACGCCCAGAATCATTTATGCACGCCCAGTCCAGAGAGCATTTGATGTGAAGATGATTGAAAATATATACCACGCCTAGGATTGCGCCTAGGCGTGCGCCTAGGCGTGGTACGCCTAGGCGTGAATTCAACACGCCAAGGCGCAAAAAGCAATTTTCTGGGATCTTTTAATTCACGAATTGCCCGAGCCGCAGAGGACTTTTTGGACCGAAAACTGATTTTCTGGAGAGCGAAACCAGAGGGGGAAGGCTACTCTTGGAGCTAGGAGGAGAGATTCTTCAGCTCAACTTGGATTTACTCAACTAATTGGGTTTATTCATGATTTTCTCATCTCTCCTCTTGTGTTTTTCTCTCATTATGTGTAACTAAACCTCTTTTGCCAAGGCTAGGTTGAAGCCTTGGGTTTGATGACTTTGTTTATGACTTGATTTACATATATATGAGTTGATTTGGGTATAAATCTTGTGTTTCTATGTTTGATTGCAATTTCTTCATGCTTGTGGTGTTTGGCCAACACTTTAGGTTTTTGGATGAAATAGTTTGGAGAATTTGCTTAGACAATAATATGTCAAGTAGATTATGCTTCTTGAAACACTTGATTATGAATGTGTCTCCCTTTAATTAGGTGACAATTTGTATGAATTCTAATCTCCATAGAACTCCATGAATTCCTATGCATGTTTAGACCAATAAGATGGCTAGAATGTATTTAGGAATATCCGACCTAGACCAATAAGATGGCTAGTAATCGATTTTAGGGAGATTTGGCTTAAGTGCACTAAAACCGACTTAGGTACGGATTCGTTATGCCCGAATTAGCAAATATGTGTGTGAATTTGTGTCATTGCAAGTTATTTCCCAAGGGGGATTCCAAAGCCTTGGTGTTCATCTCATTCATCTCATTTGCATTAGTTGCATCCTTATTCTAAGAAAATACTGAAAACACTTTGCTATTTGCTTGTTTTAGTTTAATTACCAAACCAAACAATCTTGAGTTGAACTCTACTTTTGATTGCATTGTCCATATATACATACAAATATACATTTGGATTAGACATAACACCGTCCCTGTGGATTTGACCCTTGCTTATCATTGTGCTGTAGTCGCCAACTAGTACACTTGCTAGTAAGGTTAATTTAGACCCAACAAGTTTATGGCGCCGTTGCCGGGGACTGTTGCTTATATTTGATCCATTCTTGTTTATATACATAGAAACTTACATACTTAGTTTAGTTTTTACTTACTTAACAATTAGTGATCCTTATACTATTCTTTCTTGTTTGTAGTTCATGCAAGGAAGGCGTTCTCAAGATACTGAAATTCTTCCTGTTGATCTAGACTTGGAACATACACGAAGGAACAAGAGAGACAAGGACCTTCTTGAGGAGCAATCTTCTACTCGGTCTATCTCTCTTACATCCAGCTCTAGTTCGTCTAGTGACAAAATTTTGGGAGAACATTCTGAACAAGCGAGCATGGCTGAAAATCGTGAAGAAGTTGGCAACAATGCCAACAATGCAAATGCTCCTGTTACCATCATGGACTACTCTATGCCACAATTCTCTACTAGACAATCTTGCATCGTATTACCAACCATTCCGCCAAATCTATCTTATGAGCTTAAATGTCATGTGATTAACATGCTCCCATCATTCTCAGGAGCGGAAAATCAAGATGCTAGTGATCACATTGATAATTTTCTGGAGATTTGTGGCACTCAAAAAATTCAAGGCATATCTGAAGAGTTCATACGGTTGAAGCTATTTCCTTTTTCTCTTAAGGAAAGTGCTAAGATCTGGTTCAAGACTTTGCCACCAAATTCTATCACTTCTTGGGATCAACTTTCTGCTAAGTTTATTCAGAAGTTCTATACTCAGTCAAGGACACAGAGGCTTAGGGATCAGATTTTCCATTTCAGGCAGAACAAGGGAGAACCACTTTTTAAGGCTTGGGAGCGATCTAAAACTTTATTGATTGGTTGCCCACATCATCAATTCTTGCCATGGCAGATTATATCATACTTTTACCAACATCTGGCTGATGAATGCCGCCATAGGTTAGATGCAGCTGCTGGAGGAAATATTATGGCTAAGGAACCGACTGAAGCGAATGAAATTATTGAGACTGTGGTAGCAAATTTCTCACAATGGGATAATCGTGATCTTGATGCTCCTAGACACATGGTTTATGAGGCTCGTGCTTCAAATTCAGAGATGGCATCTGTGGCTAGGAAATTGGATGCAGTAGTGACTTTGCTGAGCAGAAATTTGGAGCCTTGTGGCATTTGTGGAGGAACCGATCATCCTACTCGTGTATGTTCTAGAAGTGGAACATTTCCTGAAGCTGAGGCTAATGCAGTTCAATCTTTTCATAGGCAGCAGAATGATCCATTCTCTCACACATATAACCCAGGATGGAAGAATCACCCCAATTTCTCCTATGCTTCACCCCACAATTTCAACCAAGGGCCTAGACCTTAGCAAACTCCATCACAAGCACTTCCTTCTCAAGATGGAATGAAGTCTGCTATGGAGGACCTTATCACCCAACTTGCTCAATCACAAGTCACAATGCAGCATTCCCAAGCGGAGATGAGCAATTCAATGACTCAGTTGCTACAAACTGTTTCCAGTAATACTCAGTCCATCGCAAAGCTTGAAATGCAAGTAGGACAACTTGCTCATGCCTTGAGTGAAAGACAGCCGGGAAAGCTTCCAAGTCAACCTGAGGTAAATCCTAAGCAGCATGAAGATGTTAATGCTATTACTATTTTGCGAAGTGGGAAGAAGGTGGATAACAAGATTGAATATCAAGGGCTTGAAGGTGAGAGTCAAGATGAGCCTATAGTGGTGGAACCGAGTGCTCCCACCATACCTCATGTTGAGAAGGAAAAGCCAGAAGTAGAAGAGGTTGTTCCAAGAGTGCCTTTTCCATCTCGTCTTGCACCGGCTAAGAAAAGCAAGTATAATCGGGATATTTTTGAAGTTTTGAAGAAAGTGGAGATTAATATTCCACTCATTGAGGCAATTAAGTCTATTCCCGCATATGCAAAATTTTTGAAGGAGTTGTGCACTAACAAAAGGAAGATAGGTGATCATGAAGAAGTATTTCTCTCCGAAGAAACGAGTGCTATTTTACAAAAGAAGCTCCCCCCCAAATTAAAAGATCCGGGTAGCTTTACCATTCCTTGTATTATTGGAGAGAAAGAAATTGAAAAGGCCTTCATGGATCTTGGTGCAAGTGTAAATATCATGCCTTATTCTGTCTACACTACTTTGAAGATAGGTGAGTTGAAACCAACTTCAGTCACTCTCCAACTAGCTTATCGCTCTTTAGTGCATCCTTTTGGGTTAGTTGAAGATGTTTTAGTAAAGGTGGGTGAGTTTGTTATTCCGGTGGATTTTCTGGTGCTTGATATGGAGGGTGAACCTAATCCGAGAAGAGATGTACCACTCATTCTAGGCCGCGGTTTTATGGCTACCACAAAGACCATTATAGATGTGGAAAAGGGCATGCTCACAATGACAGTCTTTGACAAGACCATTGAGTTCAAAATCTTTAAGGCTATGAAGAGTCCGGATGTCATTAGAGAATGCCTTCATGTTGATATGGTAGGCCATGAGAGAGTGAATTTATTGACAAAAACGGCTTCAAGTGATGAGATTGTGGAATTTGTGGTTGGTGATAGCAATGAAGGCAAAAAGACCCCATCATCGCCAATATCCAACGAGCTCGTTGCGACTTCCCTTGTTACTAGCAAGCTATCTCCAACTTTGAAAGGCGTGCGGACAAGAGCAAGGAAGTTGAAAAAGGCACGATCCAAAACAATGTTGAGAGGTAAAGCGAGTGCTCCTTTTGAGACATTGAAATTGTCTATCCATGGTACTTTCACGATAGCGAATTCTAAGATAGAAAAAGGGTGGAAATTTGTGGCTCGCCAACTTGAATTCTGTGGGCCAAATGTTTCGGGGATTCTGAATGGAAAGTATCCTGTGCACCATCCTCCTTGATTTGTTTCCCAAGAATTGTTGTGAAGGTGTTGAGGCTTGTGGTGATTTCTCCAAATCAGGTTGTCTCTCTCCTTATCTAAAACAAGTGTTGTGTTTAAGCTTTCTCCCTCCCTTTAGTTATTTGCATTGACGACCATGCATGTTCTTAAAGTTTGGGGTGAGATTTTGCTTAAATTGTTAAGTGTTGATGCATACATGGTTGATTTTGTAGGTACAACTACGTCTGGCTGAAGACATTAAACTTAGCGCTACTTGGGAGGCAACCCAATGAAGTATATCCTTTTGTGTATCCTTTTGTTCTTCATTATTCCATTTTTATTGACAAAATCTTGTGTGGATGTTAGTTTGAATGTGTTGGAATCTGGCTGTAGGAAAGTTTAAATTTCTGGGCATTATGTTTACAGCCAGACCATGCCTAGGCGCGTATTGTGCACGCCTAGGCGCACCTTATACATGCCTAGGCGTGTGTGTTTAAAAAAAAAAAAGGGGTTCATATACAAGAAAGGGTTCATGAAGACATTGAAGAATTGTGGCTAGGCCAATACCCCAGTCCGCGCGATGCATGACTCCAACCCCCAGGTTGTATTGTTTCAGCTTGTCCTCTTTTTAGTACATTATTACATTGTTATGTTTTGCATTGAGGACAATGCATTCTTTAAAGTGTGGGGTGGTGGACTGCGTATGGCTTATCTTGTGCGAAATTTCACATAATTTTTGTAGTAGCTAAATTTTGAAAAAAATGAAAAATTTGAAAATTTTCAGTGCTTGAATCTTGCATATTGATGGGAGTTTTCTGTTGAATTGAGTGCTATATTGAAATGCAGCTGATCCTGGTTTGTGGAACCCATCTTATCCTTCTATATGCTTGTCATCTACTCTATTGGATAATCACTTGAATTCACTTGCACGAGAATGTGTGCTTGTGGGGTATGACTTGGGTGAATAGATGTTGAATGTGGACTTTCTCTAAGATGATCTAGAACACCATGTTAGTGATATTCTTGGCACTAGTTAATTACATGCATGTTAAAAAAAAATGAAAAAAAATAATAATAAAATGATGATGATTAAAAGCATGTTCCGCTCTTGTGATCTTGTTGAGTAACCGGGGCTCTTGTCTAACCAACTCGAGTTTCGTGTAAAAAGGTGAGACAATCATGATGAACATACTAGGCTAGCTTAACTTCGAAGCCTTTTCAACTCGAGTGATTGATCCGAGGTGTGCTTTATCACATAATGCCCTAAACCAACTGGTTGGGAGTCATTGGTTGAGAACTCGTTACATGGGTTGACTACAAAGCTTAAAGGAGTGAGCATTGCACGGTCCTAGTAAGATGAAAATAAAAAAAGAAGAAGAAGAAGAAGAAGAGAAGTATGTATATAAATAAAAGTGCCTTGGTATTACTAATTGACTGTTCTTGGAATTCTTGGAATGTGACTATGTTTGGTGCCTATGAACTCTTGGAAGCCAAATATTTATACATTTCTTCTTTGCACGCACTTAATGTAGATGAAGTAATAGAGTAGAAGGATAATCTTCACTGAGTATATGGTTTGGATGAAGCGTGGGGTCTCCACATCTTTTTGATTGGATGGCATTGATGTATGTTGTTTCGATTCTAGAGATTTCCCTCCCATATGTTTGATTTGAGTTATCTTGAAACGTTTGTGGGTGTCGTTCTTGTAAGCCCTCAGGAGACAAAACTCCTCCACTAGGGACACCTAGGGGTTTAAAGGCTTGTTGCATACGCTAAATGCAATCGCGATTCCTGCGTTAGTGAGTTAGGATGTTAGTTGGTAGATGTACTTAGTTTAGTTTTACTTGAGGACAAGTAAGGTTTAAGTGTGGGGTGTTTGATAGGTATGATAATACCTATTGTTTTTGGTAGAAATATCCCCCTCTTAAGCTTTCTTTTGATAAATAATGAGTGTATTTATGTGTTGATTTGTATTTTGATAGGTTGATTGCGGTTTGGATGAAAAGCGACGGAAAATGGGCTGAATTGAAGGAAATGTCCACCGACCTTCGTGTGTTCAAATAGTCATAACTTTCTGTCATATTATTGGAATCGCGTGAAATAAACGGCATTGGAAACTAGACATCTCAAGCGTTCTGTAGAAGCTAAAATCAGGCAAATCAGAGGTCATATGGAGAAGTTATGGTCATTTGAATTTTGGGACTAGGCATAACGCGCCTAGGCGTGTTCGTGCCTAGGCGCACCATTGTGCACGCTCAGAATCATTTATGCACGCCCAGTCCAGAGAGCATTTGATGTGAAGATGATTGAAAATATATACCACGCCTAGGATTGCGCCTAGGCGTGAATTCAACACTCCTAGGCGCAAAAAGCAATTTTCTGGGATCTTTTAATTCGCGAATTGCCCGAGCCGCAGAGGACTTTTTGGACCGAAAACTGATTTTCTGGAGAGCGAAACCAGAGGGGGAAGGCTACTCTTGGAGCTAGGAGGAGAGATTCTTCAGCTCAACTTGGATTTACTCAACTAATTGGGTTTATTCATGATTTTCTCATCTCTCCTCTTGTGTTTTTCTCTCATTATGTGTAACTAAACCTCTTTTGCCAAGGCTAGGTTGAAGCCTTGGGTTTGATGACTTTGTTTATGACTTGATTTACATATATATGAGTTGATTTGGGTATAAATCTTGTGTTTCTATGTTTGATTGCAATTTCTTCATACTTGTGGTGTTTGGCCAACACTTTAGTTTTTGGATGAAATTGTTTGGAGAATTTGCTTAGACAATAATATGTCAAGTAGATTATGCTTCTTGAAACACTTGATTATGAATGTGTCTCCCTTTAATTAGGTGACAATTTGTATGAATTCTAATCTCCATAGAACTCCATGAATTCCTATGCATGTTTAGACCAATAAGATGGCTAGAATGTATTTAGGAATATCCGACCTAGACCAATAAGATGGCTAGTAATCGATTTTAGGGAGATTTGGCTTAAGTGCGCTAAAATCGACTTAGGTACGGATTCGTTATGCCCGAATTAGCAAATATGTGTGTGAATTTGTGTCATTGCAAGTCATTTCCCAAGGGGGATTCCAAAGCCTTGGTGTTCATCTCATTCATCTCATTTGCATTAGTTGCATCCTTATTCTAAGAAAATACCAAAAACACTTTGCTATTTGCTTGTTTTAGTTTAATTACCAAACCAAACAATCTTGAGTTGAACTCTACTTTTGATTGCATTGTCCATATATACATACAAATATACATTTGGATTAGACATAACACCGTCCCTGTGGATTCGACCCTTGCTTATCATTGTGCTGTAGTCGCCGACTAATACACTTGCTAGTAAGGTTAATTTAGACCCAACATTAGCCGCGTGATTTTATGTGTTGGTGTGACTGTTGTGGTTTTGATACTTCAATAAAACATTTTGTGTTTTCCTTTTAGCTATTTGGGCACATCCTTTATAGATGGTGGAAGAACCGATGCTACCACAAACCCAACTGACACCGCCACTATCACCGACAACGCCACTATCATCGTCACCACCACTGTCATCAGTGATCATGGTCAACAGGTGCAGATATGGCGGCAGTAGAGAACCCAATCATAACTTACGCGCGCTATAAAAATGCTGTCAATAGAAAGTCAACAAGTAATGTACGTATCTTTCAAGTCTCTCTTTCCATACATATATTTTGCAAAACCGAAAAATGATTGTGCTTCCCATAAAATATGTAGACCCTCAGTACTGCTACTTCAATCACATTATGAGGAGAAGAATGAGGAGGAGGTTCACATCTATCTCTTTCAACTACTTTTGACTTTTCGCTTTTCGTCGTTAACATGGTTTAGTTTTAGTATGAATTAGAAGTGTTGAAATGGTATGCTGAATCTCTATTACTTCAGATGATTCATGCATCACTCTAACTAATATTATTCCTAATTTATTTGATTTTACTCTAGATTTTTTCTTTTCTGAAGGTGTAGTTCCAACTGAAGGTTCTCCTGATAATATAATGATGAATCAAGAGGGTATAAATTTTTTAAAAAATTTCTATGTTAATTCAAAGCGTTATACATTATTACAAGTTGATTATCTTCACAAATTAACCATAATCGATTATCTTAGATGCAGTTGAGGCGAGATGGAAAGCAACTGAAATGAGTATTACCCAAAGGAAGTCCAGAACAATTATCATTGTCCCAAGTCATCTAAATGATTATAGCATGAAAGTGGATCATATTATTCATAATATTCACCATGTAAATCAATTATTCAATTATTTTTACTTGTTTTTATTTAGATTTCTTGTGCATCATTAGTGACTCATACTCCCAATGAATGCTTGTGCAGAAAGAACACTGCACGTGTAGATGTAGCAGAAAAAGCAAATCAAGCCTCAATTGCGGACAATGAATTCACTGGCTAGGCCCCTAATGACCAAAGTGAGTACGCCACTACATGAAGTGATTTTTTTTGTTATTTTATCATTTAAATGCATTTCCTTGCCAAGGTATTACACCAAGTGCATGACAATTAGTCTAGTGCAGGATCAGTCTTACTGTATTGACACTGGAATCAAGACTATTAAGAACATAGACAAACCCTTGTTCTTGAAGGAATTGAGGAAAATATGGGAAACGGATAATCTTCCATGAGAAAAGGGAGAATTTAAGGCACCAAACACATTGTTGTTGAATTTAATAGTACTCCATTTCATGCTTTTAATACCGTTTGTTTAAAATTATACTCTCTTAGGAACATGCATCGATATTCCTATATTCTTACAAGGTCACAAATACTGGAGATTGTTCATTAGGTAAGATATTTACGTTACTTTTTGAGTTTAACTGGTTTTCCGTGCTTAATCTTTGGCCATGTGATACTCTCTAAACTATTATGGTTGATTATTTCCTCTTTGTGCATATGGCTCCCAACAGATGCTGGAGGTGATCTACGATTGTATCTGGTGCTGCAAATGTTCTAACACATATTGAGCTAAATTCGTATGGTCAACAACCTATTATGTCATCTGACGTATCATGGGATTCTTACAAAAAAATAGTTGTACAGGAAAATAATACCGGAACACTTCCACCCCTCTGGTGAATGGATTGATTTGGTGTTTCTTGTAGTGATGCACTTACACTTATTGTTCTTCTTATTGCACATTCTTGAGGCCTTCTAATAAAATTTATTATTGTAAAAAATATTCATGTTTCTATTGTTCTCTTGAAGTGATATTGATATTAATATATTTTCATTTACATGAATCTTGACATATCCCAAATCCAAATGTTTCCAATTACTATATTTAAAAGAATCAACTTTAGGAGTATGCACAAAACGCTGAACTTCGTACACTTGGATACAAGACTATTAAAGAAAGACCTTCTCCTGAGCCTTTTTTTCAAGTCAACAGTTACTGTTAATGATGTCAGCTATGATTCATTACTTGGATTTTCCAATCGCAAGGTTGTATAACAATCAGATGTCGAAGTTACCCTTATGGAGTTGCCAGACATGAATCAATTCATTACTCAACTAGTAATAAGTTTATGTTATTCTTTTACAAATATTAGAGTAAAGTATAGTACTTTACACTACAAGAAAACTTATTTTTTGCAACAAAATTTTTCATCACAAATTATTGAATTTTTGTCATTAATCGGTTTTGTGATGAAATTTGACACAGACAATGGGCCGTTGCAAAAAAACTTGTCCTAAACATTTTGGGACGGAATTGCTTTGTGACATAAATTGGTGATGAAATTTCCGTCGCTAATTAAGAAAATTTCATTTTCACGGAATTGGTTATGAAAATTCCGTTACAAATTAATAATTAAAACAATAACTTTTTACGATAAAATTTCGTCACAAATCATATTATTTTTTTGAATTTTAGTACATTTAAATTTCTTAAATAAATATATGAATTTGTTTTAAAAAATAGTGACAATTTTTATTATTTTTTATTTTATAATAATAAAAATATAATATTACATTTTTATAATATTTTATATTTTATAATATTGAATTTTCAATTATGTATTATTATAGTTTCAATATGATTATCAACTAAATAATTTCATTAAAACTATATTTGAGATATAATGTGTAATAAAGATAATTTTTGTGAATAGACGGTTCAATATTTGTGTCGGAAAAAGTTGATTTTTCTGATGACAGTTTCAGAGGACATAATTTAGTCACAAAATACGAAATCCATCGCTAAGTAATTTTCATGTATAGATGCTGCATCGTGATTGTTTATTTTCGTTGTTATTGTTTATTTTCGTTGTTATTTTTCTGCTATTTCACCATCCCTTAACTCATTGTTGATTTTTTTAATCTTTTTTGGTTGAATTTTTATGATACTTCTTGTTATAGCATGAAACTGGCTTAAGCAAGAATCTTCTACAAGAGTATGCACAAAAGATGAATTTTGCCATTCCTTTATATCAGTGTCAAAGAGATAGTACACCAAGTTGAGAGACCCTTCTAAAATGTACTATTGATATTGGGAGGACTGTCTACACTAGAGCACATGCCAGAACCAAAAAGGAAGCAGAGATCAACGCTGCCAGAACTGCTTTGCTTGTAATTTGGTCGAGTTTATGCAAGTCGACTGATAGGCATCCGGGAAATGCACAATTAACAATTCTTCCTTGGAAAAGGAGGGGAGCAGAGGCTGTTGGAATTCTGTGGAGTCTTCCAAACAAAGGCAAAGAAGGATTTAGCATGTGGTGGACTTTTGGTTGGGATAGCAAATGGGCAGTTAGATTGTAGGATTGAGAAGATCAAATTGTGAGAGACTAACTTTACTCTTTAATATGATTGAAATTGTCTCTGCTCTAATTGACACATATTCATGTTTATGGAAATAAAATTGATTTACAAACTACCCTCTTTGGTGGGTATTTATACTTAGTTTTATAGTAATTATTACATCTTTGACTCTTTTTATTAGATATTTTATCTCGGAAAAGCTATAGGGTCGTGCCGCTATAAGAACTTTATATTGCACATAAAACAAATATGATAATTATCATTATACTTCCTCCTAGTTCAAAGAAACATCCAGGAAGACCTACGAAGAGAATAACATCTGTTGGAGAAATTATTCCAAGAAAGATCAAGTGTAGCAGATGTGGGAAGTTAGGAAACCATAATAGGAAGACTTGTAATGTTGCATTGTGAATTCTTAAATTTTGGATTTTCTTTTATTATGCACAATTGAATATTATTTTTGGCTTATCATTCAACAGTTCATGTATTATTTTTGACCTAATATCTAGCTGCTCATCATCATTTAAGTTGTCTTTGATTTGTTGGTGTGTCAATATTTGTTTTATGATGTAGCTGCATATTGCACCATAGTGGAGGCTGCTAGAAGTTTGTTTTGGCGCAACTCCTGTCATCATATTAGTTCTCGCATTCTTTTCTATTGGGGGAACTTGGTGACTATGTAGTTCTCGCATTCTTTTGCTTTTGTTCCTACCTTCTGTCTTTTTTTCTTCCCATCATATTCATAATTGTAAGCGGGATCAAAGTTTTTGTTCTATCTTTTGTCTTGTTTCTTTGGACATAAGATCTGAGAAGTGATACTTCAGATAAAACAACCATTTCATCTCTTTCATGGCTGTCAAATCGTCTTTCTTATCTAGTGCTTCATATGAAACAACCGTTTCATTCCTCTCTTCCATTGCTTTCAAATCGTCTGTCTTATCTGGAGATTCATGTGAAACAACACTTTCATTCATATCTTGTTTGGCCTGAATGAACGTAGACACTAAAGCACATGCATTTAGGAATTCTGAATCTTGTTCATTCTTCATATTCTCAAATTCATGTAATATTTGAAGCTGCAAATCCCTTAGATGTTGTATACCTTGCTTCTTATGTCCTTGAAATTTTAAAAAATTTTGTCCTTAGATGTTCTAATCTCTGCAATTTCATCTTAAAGTGATTCAATTTTGCTCATCAGATCTCTTTTTTGTCTTTATTGCAGCTTGAAGATACAATTCCTGATTTGAGACCTTGTTGGCAAGATTTTTTTTATTATTTCTTGTTTTTCCTTCAAATGACCTTGCAATTGATGTAGTTATTCTATTTTTGAAAGGATATCAAAATCTTGTTCTGTAATGTAGTCGCTTTTCCCTTGAGAATCTTTATCCTTTTCTTCTTTTCTTTCCAAATCATTTTCATAAATGTAGTCAATTGGGCCTAAACCTGGCCCGACCCAGAGTATATTTGTGTTGGCCCTACAATTAGGGCTAAAAGCCTGGGAGGGACAAGGTCGGTTTTACCGGTCATTACAGGCCAATCGACTCATTATCGGCCAACCGATAATCAACCATCAACGAACCAACATAATCAGATTGATAAAATACCTGACCCATATTGTCGTAGGTTGGTTGATGATTTTGCCTTTATCTTTTTCCAGTTTTGTTTTCAGTAGCTTGTAACCTCCACAGTTAATTACCATACTTAAGACCTGCTCTTTTCATCTATACATCCTCATTCTTGATCTCAAAGATTTAGTTGTTATAATTTTCATTTACTCTTACTTTCAGCTCTGAGTTTTCATTGGATAGTTTGATTCTTAATTTTCAACTCGTGAACTTCAGCACCAGCTCTAGAACAATCTCGTGTAAGTTTTTTCACTTTTTTCAACTTTGAGAAGGCAACTCCCATAAGAAAGACTACAGCAAACACATCTACTATCTACATATTCAGCACATCTACTATCTACGTATGCAGATTACCAATAGCAGCGACTAGAGTGGGAGAATGTCTCTTGATATAGTAAGTTCATTCTTACTATGTTTCTTGTTGAATTTACTTGACGAATTTATTATTCTTTTGTTAAAAATGGAGCAAATTAGTTTTAGTTATTCTTGACCTCTTTTGACCATATTTTTGCTATGCTACTCTTCTTGCAGGAAATTTCAACAGATAGTTACACCACTTTCCTACTTTGGAATGTCGATGAAAGAGTTCTAACAAGTTGAAGGGAAAAGGTTTCGAAGGAATATTTGCAATTAGGAAATCTTTGGTTGACCAAAAGCATAGAAAAGTTAAGCATGACCTTAACTTACTATCCACTATTTGTGATATATATCACGAAAACGGATTTTTTGAAGTTTAATAAGACAAATATTGTATTTTTATTAGACGATTTCTGTACATGACATGCTTGTCAATAGATGGCAAGCCGGTTACTAGTACAAATCTAAAGGCTCCACATTTGCTTGTAAAATATCTTAATCTTAGTGATGATAAGTTAAAATCATTGACAAGAAAAGATGAAAAGATAGCTGATAACATTCCATTTGGATTTGTGAAAGAAAATTTTGAAAAGGTTCATGTGCATGCTGATTTAGCTATCATAGACTTGCATTGTAGAGCGTATCTGCTGTATGCAGTAGGATCCATTGTCTTCCTCTCTTGGAGAATATTGATGGAGTAAGGGTATGCATGGGGTACAGCAATGTTGGCACACCTCTATCATGATGCTTATGGTAAGCTTTCACATAGAATGCATTGCTTATTGTAATTTTTATGAAATATACGTAGGACTTACATATTGTTATGGTTATCTAACAAACTTTGGTACTGGAGAGGATTCCTAGTCTATTTTAATATCTCTACAAACATACCACCTTCGTCGTCCCTACTGCTTTCCCTCTATTGACTGGTTGGGCTAAAATAATTGATGGTGCTAGCCAAGATAATTTTCACAAATTGAAAAGGGAGGATATTTTGAAGAAATTTAGAGAAGTGAAAAAAAAACCAAGGTTTATTTTTTTTCACAGCAACCTTAGTTCTTTTTCCTGTCCAACAAGTTTATTTTCAATTGTCGCATTCCTCTTATTTGGCTTTTCTAGATAAATTGGAGATTGTACAATAGCTTGTCTCTAGATTTTTTGCCATGAAATCTTGTCAGAGGTCTTAAAGTTGCCTTAAGCCAAACAATACTCATATTTTATGAGAAAGTTGTGTGCCATTGATCTGATCTAGCTCCACAGTAGTTTGACCTTGACAAGAAACTGATTGACCATCATTATAAAATACATAAAAGGCCTACATTGAAAATTCAATTGGGCAAAAAACCAAGAGACTATGAAGCCAAGATGTGTGAATACATTGAGATATGGATCAAGAGGAATGAGAGACTTATCACATCAGACATCTCAAAAGTGGAAGGTCAAGATTCTTTTTTGTGGGCTCTTTGTGTCGGCACTTGTATACAGCTCCTAGGTGGTACAACGTGTGGTACAGGAGGCATGTCCACTATCCCACATCGGACAATGCTTGAGGGAAAGTGTAGAATATAATAGATTAAACTTTCAAACTAGTAACAACCGATTTTTCTTGGAGTAGTGGCACCAAATCCCATAAAAACTCTATAGTTAAACGTGCTTCTACGAGAGCAATATTGGGATGGGTGACTTCCTGGGAAGACAAAGTCGTGAGGGCTAGGTGGGCCCAAAGTGGACAAAGTGTTTGATAGATGTTCAAACGTACACTTTAATTGATAATTTATCATGGACATTTGTCATACAATTAGGGCTTGAAGTGATTATTACATAATTAAAGTACAAATATCATTTTTAATCACTTTATATTTATTTCTATATTTTTAGGTCCAAAAACTTATAACCCATTTTTTCAGTTCAGGTCTTATTCCATAAACATACCATATGAAGCCTAGTTCTGTTCAACCATGTGTCATCATACTGAGTGTAAAATAAACCACTTGTATCATCTATATATTTACATATCACCATTCCATTTAATCATCCTATCATGTAGATAAATACATATACATATGTATATATGCTTATCTCACATCATTTATTACCATCTACATATGTACCGAAAGTCCATATATATATAGTTGTGTGTGTATATATATATATGTATGTATACATTGGGTACCAAAAGTCCACGCAATAGTGTTATATATATATATATATATGTATATGTATGTAATTGTCTGACATCAATAAATAATATTTGTATTGATTTTCATGTATGCATTAATATTGCAGCTCAACTTTCGTCCAAAAGTCTTCAAAATACGGCATTGAAAGAATCATATGAAGACTATCATCAGTATTCTCCATCTCACCAGTAGATTTTCACTACTATAAATTTAGACACTGAGACAATTCGAGGAGGAGAGTTTTTCTGGAGAAGACAAAGAGCAAGAGGAGAAAAAAATTAGAGAGTGAGTGATAAATCAGAGAGAGAGTTCTTGAGTTTTATTTTCTCTTTTACAGCAATTCTCTCACATATTCTTTCTAGAATTTTGTGAGATTAATTGCTAGTTGTGTAAACCTAGTATGAGGAACTAATCTTCTTACTAGGGTGACGATGGATTCGCTCTATTAATTGTTAGTTTATTTATGCTATGTCAAGTGTTAATTACCCATTCTTTATTGATAATTAAATCCTGATACTTAGCTACCATCTAAGTTTAGTTACTGTGATGCAAATTGAGGCAGATGCCCATGTCCAATTTGAGACTAGCTTCTTGCAGTTAACACCGGAGTTACTTATACATAAATGTCATATGCTAGGATCTTGTGATCGCTACATAAGTTACCATAGGTCCTAATGTGTTCTTGATTGTCCTAGCCAATCCATATGCCCATGGATGGTTGCAATTGAGAATAGAGGTGGTCAGTCAGATGCCCATGACTATTACATAAATTAGGGGACTTGATCTTTGACATGCATGAATGAAATGATAATTATTGGCTAAATAATTTAAATACAATAGAGTTGGTGAAATCGGATCCCTAGTGTTTGTCTACTTGTGTTAATTCTTATTCATTTTGTTTCCACTGATAATTATGAAGAGTTGGAATTGCAGATATTTAATATTCAGTTCTTATGGATACGACACTCGTATTTGCCACTTCTATACTACAATTGATTCGTGCACTTGCGAGTATAATTTGGGTTTGGAATCGCTATATTTTTAGCGGGTCTTAAATATCAAATCAAGTTTTTGGCGCCGTTGCCGGGGACTGATTTAATATATTGTTATCTAACTCTTGTATATGTATATATATTAATATTAGTATACTACACCTCCTTAATGGAATGTTTTTCAGTTTTTTTTTTGTGGATGGCTTAACCGCCCCATCTAACTATATATTATTGGCTGGTTCTACTGCTACTGCCTATATTTGTTTATAATAACTGTCACTAACACTTACTAACTTACTAACAGTTAAATTTCTGCCACTAACAGTAGCATTTATTTATTTATTTTTTTACAGTATTATTTATATTTGTGGTTGGCTTTACATTGCCCCACCTATATATATATATATGCTTATGTGGTCGGCTTAGCTGCCTAATATAACTTTTTATTTCTGTTAATACTTATGGTTGGCCTTTATGCCCCATTTTATTGTTTTTTATATTAATTTCTTATTTTGTGTATATTAACTCTTTTAATTTTGTTAAAAAAAATAAATAAAAAGAATTATTATCGCTGACATTTTCTTTTATGCAAGGACGTCGATCTCAAAGTTTAAATCTTATTAAATACAATCCGGAGATTGAACAAACTCTTACTCTTGCACAACTGAGAAGATAAGTAAGAAGAAATATGACAGAAGAGAATCCTGAGAATGCTCTTGCTAGAATTGCAAATCCACCAGTCAATGAACTTGCTTGGAGGCCAATGAAGAATTCATTTGTACCTCAGAATATGGAGCAGTCATCCAACATAGCATTTTAACCCAACATTCAGGGCAATGTCACATTCTCTCCAGTTCTACTCAATGCAGTCCCACACCTCCGAGGAAAAACATTTGATGACCCTTACCTACACATCAGGGAATTCTTTGAACTCTGTAAGACACAATTTGTTTAGGGTTTGACATCGGAGAAAGTACAACTCATGTTGTTTCCATTTTCTCTCAAAGACAATGCGAAACTGTGGTTCAACTCTTTGACCCCCGGATCGATCACTACATGGAGCAAATGACAACAAAATTCTTAAAGAAATTTTTCCCAGCCCAGAAGATGAAGCAATTAAGAAGGGAAATTCCAACATGGCAGCAAAAAGATGGGGACTTATTTTATGAAGCTTGGGATAACTTTAAACAGCTACTGCTCAAGTGCCCACACCACAACTTGTCACAAGATGATCAAGTTCAAGCTTTTTATGAAGGACTCAATGCAACAAACACAAACATTGTAGATTTCGCTTGTGGAGGCATATTAATGGAGAAAAGCAGTGAAAAAGCCTTTGGACTATTTGAAACTTCAAATGAAAATTCTCAACAATTTTCATATAGAGTAAAGCAAGAAACTGGCACCATACGAGAAGGTTATGTTGTCTGAAAAATGCAGTGTCGTTCTAAACAAGAAGCTACCACCAACGCTAAAGGATCAATCTGATGCCATATTCAGTTTTTGTGCAACTTGGTCTCGAAAAGGAATTATAACCAACTTCGATCACTTTGCAATTGGCTGATCGATTAATAAAATTTCCATGAGGTATCATAGAAGATGTTCTTGTCAAAGTTGACACATTTCTCCTTCCAGCAAATTTTATTATCCTTGTTATGGAGGAAGACAGAAACATACCAATTATTTTGGGGAGGCCTTTCTTAGCCACTGCAGGAACTATTGTGGATGTACAAAAGGGTTGTTTGTCCATTATTGTGCAAGAACAAATGGTGGAATTTAATCTATTTGAAGCTACTCGACATCCTTCAGATATAGGGGAGTGTTTCAGCATTAAAGCTTTTGATGGCTCAATTTATGATTCATTTTTGGAGCATCAATCTACTGACCATTTGGCAACTCGCCTTGCGTTTCCTAAACTGCAAGTTGAAGAAGATGGTGAAGTTGTAGAATTTTGTGTATACTTGCAAGCACAACAACCAGTGAATCATAGGTGGATCCGTACATTTGAAGCTCTCGGTCCTCCACTTACGAAAGTGGTTCCTTCTATTGAATCTCCACCAAAGTTAGATTTGAAGAAACTTCCGGAGCATTTGAAGTATGTTTATCTTGGTGCTGAAGAAGCGTTACCTATCATTGTAGCCGCTAATCTCACTAATTCGGAGGAAGAAAGTCTCTTGCGGGTGCTACGACAATACAAAAGTGTTATTGGGTGGTCTATTGCTAACATCAAAGGCATAAGTCCTACTATGTGCATGCACCGAATTTTACTAGAAGATGATTCAAAATCCTCACGTGAACCATAAAGATGCCTCAATCCATCGATGAAGGAGGTAGTTCGATCTGAAATATTGAAGTTGCTGGATGTAGAAGTCATCTATCATATTTTCTACAACCAATGGGCCAGTCCTGTTTAAGTGGTTCCCAAGAAATCGGGAATCACAGTGATTACTAATGAGAACAATGAGCTCATTCCAACAAGAAAACAGACAGGTTGGCGTGTTTGTATTGATTATCGAAAGTTGAATTCTGCCACAAGAAAGGATCACTTTCCTTTACCATTTCTTGATCAGGTGCTGGAAAGACTGGTAGGTCATTCCCATTATTGCTTTCTTGATGGCTACTCTGGCTATAATCAAATTATGATCGCATCGAAGGATCAAGAGAAAACAACTTTCACATGTCCTTTTGGGACATTTGCATATAGAAGAATGCCATTTGGGCTTTGCAATGCACCAGCTACGTTTCAACGGTGTATGACAAGTATATTCTCTGACATGGTGGGCCACATCATTGAAGTATTTATGGATGACTTTTTCGTGTTCGGATCCTCTTTTGATACCTGCCTGTGCAATCTTGCTTTGGTTTTGGAGAGATGCTAGAAGACTAATCTGGTGCTTAATTGGGAGAAATGTCATTTTATGGTTCGCGAAGGTATTGTTTTTGGTCATCTTATTTCTGAGAAGGGGATTGCCGTTGACAAAGCAAAAGTTGAAGTTATTTCTAGATTGTCATCTCCCACTTCTATAAGAGGTGTGCGATCTTTTCTTGGACATACGGGGTTCTATCACCGTTTCATTAAAGACTTCTTGAAGATTTCTAGGCCATTGTGTAATTTGCTCTCCAAGGATGCCACTTTCCACTTTGATGACGAGTGTTTGGAAGCATTCAACAAGTTGAAGCAATTACTTACATCTGCACCTATCATGATGGCACCAGATTGGAGTTTACCATTCGAGCTCATGTGTGATGCCAGCGACTATACAATTGGAGCAGTGTTGGGGCAAAGAGTCGACAAGCTACCACATGTCATTTATTATGCAAGTCGTACTCTGAATGATGCCCAACTTAATTACTCAACAACAGAAAAAAAAACTGCTAGCGATAGTTTTTGCATTGGAGAAATTCTGATCATACCTAATTGGATCCAAGGTGATTGTTTATAGCGATCATGCGGCTCTCAAATATTTGGTGTCTAAAAAAGATTCAAAGCCAAGATTGATTCGCTGGGTGTTATTACTCCAAGAATTTGATTTGGAGATAAGAGATAAAAAAGGAGCAGAAAATGTTGTAGCAGATCATCTTTCTTGTATTGTTCAAGAAAATGATGGTGAGAAAATAGAGCTTCCATTGAATGAAACTTTTCTGGATGAACAACTTTTCTCCTTACAAATTAAGATACCTTAGTATACTGATATTGCCAATTACCTTGCATAAGATGTTATTCCCAAAAACTGGACTCACCAACAACAGAAGAAAATTTTCTCCACAACCAAGCATTATTTATGGGACGAGCCTTACTTATACAAGCATTGTACTAATCAAATCAATCGGAGGTGTCTGCCACAGGAGGAACAACGAAGTATTTTACAATTCTGCCATACATTCGCTTGTGGTGGTCACTTTGGTACCCAGAGAACTTCTGCAAAGATTTTACAATCAGGGTTCTATTGGCCAACTCTTCACAAGGATGCCCACATGTTCTTCTCCACCTGTGAAAATTGCCAGAAACTTGGCAACATTTCTCGTAGGAATGAAATGCCACTCAACAATATTTTGGTGGTTGAAATCTTTGATGTTTGGGGAATAGATTTCATGGGGCCATTTCCCAAGTCTCACGGGAATGAATATATACTAGTGGCAGTAGACTACGTGTCCAAATGGGTTGAACTTGTTGCAAGCCCAACCAACAAAAGTGAGGTGGTAATCCGGTTACTTCAGGGTGTAATATTTCCAAGATATGGCACTCCACGTGCTATAATCAGTGATGAAGGGAAGCATTTTCTGAACAGGAGTGTGTCTACACTTCTTGCCAAGTACAATGTCACGCATAAGATTGCCACTGCTTATCATCCTCAAACCAGTGGACAAGCTGAGATTTCTAATCGAGAAATTAAACGAATTTTGGAGAAGACTGTGAATATCAAAAGAGCTTATTGGAGTATAAAATTGAATGATGCTCTTTGGGCATATCGCACTGCATATAAAACTCCAATTAGCATGTCTCCATATCGTTTGATTTTTGGCAAGGCTTGCCATCTTCCTGTGGAGCTCTAGCATAAGGCATTCTGGGCAATAAAAAGGTTGAATTTTGATTACGATGCAGTTGGTGAGAAGAGGAAACTGCAGCTCAATGAACTTGATGAGCTACGTGACGAGGCATACGAAAATGCGAGGATTTACAAGGAAAAGACAAAAAGATACCATGATCAACACATCGCAATGAAAGAATTTTCTCCTGGTCAAAAGATACTTTTGTTTAACTCTCGTCTCAAACTTTTTCCAAGGAAGTTACGTTCAAGATGGTATGGCCCATTTCAAGTTGTTCGAGTATATTCCCATGGAGCTGTTGACATTAAAAACTTGGAGACGGGAAATGAGTTCAAGGTTAACGGTCATCGCCTCAAACCTTATTTGGAAGCTAATTATGACACAACAGTGTCCAGCATTACTCTCCAAGACCCAGGTAATTGAGTGTTGGGAACACTCTATCTTGCCCAGACGATAAATACAACGCTTATGGGAGGCAACCCATATATATTTATTTTTATTATTTTTTTAGTTGATATAATTATTATCTATTTGAAAAACAAAAGTACATTGGTCCTCATCGAGCGTAGAAATGAACAGCGGAGCGTGACAATAAATAGACTGGTGATGTGACAGGCACCCCAAATTTCTTCCATATTTACAGTACGCTTTTCTTTGTTATTCTCGATTCATCTTCATCTTAAATCCTTTTATTTTTTTTGGAGTGTGTTTTCTCTCTCTAACAGAGATCAGGAAATATATCGAGACGCCCACGCACCATCGCATCCAAATCGTAGTCCAGGCTTGCATTGTTCAACGAAGCTAAAATCATTCCTGAGTGTAGAATTGATAAAAAGATACAGTGAGAAGTCATTAATAGATGGGCGATGCACTACCTGAGGGAGCATTCCTTGTTGTTTCTAGTAAATCCAGATCCATAAGATAACTTACTGGTGTATCCTCAAATCATTCACTCTTTCTATCATACTCTCATCGAGCTACCACGAAGTGAGCGGACTGGGGATCAACCGGTTTACCAGGTTATTATAGCTGGTGTGAAAGTTCAATTCACAACAACATACCTGTGTTGCTGCTTAGGGTATCCACTAGCATATGATGAGACCCTTGGATTTCAACGACCGATCTTTGCATCAAAGCAGGAAATGATCGATGATATGTGTGGAGGAAAGAGAAATAAACACAACAACGCTATACGTCGAGCCTACTTGCCATCAAAGATGTGGTTGCTGGATGATGCTATCAGGGAAAATTTGTGTCCTATTGGCCATGAGCAAGAACGATGGGGAAAATTCTTATCAGTTTTATACTCTATGTATAAAGGGCATTGGTTTGACATTGGAAAGATCTATCTGGCCACAATTTTCAAAGCCAAATCTTTTGTCGAGAAGAATCCAACAAAAGTGAAAAAGTTATTTTTTCCACGGCTTATCACAAGGTTGCTTTTGTTCAAAAGCATTCGACCTCCTCGGTCTCAAGCATCTTCGGAATATCGGGTCACCATGCTAGAAAAAAATACATGGCGTCAAAGCATTAACCATTTGAAAACATCTTCTGCTAGAAAGAAGTAGACCCAAGAAAACCCCTCAACATCACTACCTGGAGATTCTCCACAACCAGATCACATGAGTGTAGTGATAGCTCGGCTAGCGATGGGATTGCAAATACTAGGGGTTGGACAACAAAGGCTGGAGCACATGTTGACCCTGCTCATGGATATGCTACGGAATTGAAAACATATCAATCCAACGGTCATAATTTCTTTTGCATCAGGTTGTATTTCTCTGAACCGCAGCTTAGCGCATTTACTTTTCATATTTAGTTCTTTCTTTTCCCATTGAGGACAATGCGAAATTTTAAGTGGGGAGGAGGAAATGATTAATTGTTAAAAAAAAATAATAAAAATAAAAATAAAATTGTAGCTAGAGGAGGCAAGTGTTGTGCTACCTTAGGTGCAAGCTTGAAACACTTGTAGTTGATCTCTTGGAGGGATGCAAACTCAACCAACTAAGTAATTAGTAGTTTGTCCAGGAAACAACCACCGATAAGGTATTTGGGAGTCCTAAGCATGGACTGGACGAAATGTCCATAATTGTAAAGCCCCAAAGTGGAGATGCAAAGGACTGTTGACTTTGGCTTCGGTTCCATTGAGCCGACTAGAAACTCTTAGAGAATGACAACCTATTGTAAGTCCTTGTTAGCCTTTTACCCTTTGCTACGGGGTACATCTCTTTAGTTAGGTTGATAGTAACCTAGCATCCAGTCTCAAGGATCCTGGTGTTGAGATAAATTTCGTTTGTTTACGGTGCCTTGGAAATATTGAGTCTTAGAACTGTTTGTTTGTTAAATATCTATGTTGTTTAGTTATTTTACGTCAAAAAAAAATTTTGTTTGTGATTTGGAAGTCATGTTTCTACCATATTTCTGAATTGGTCTGAATATCTCTGAAGTGTGGATAATAATTTGAGTTGAAAACCCATAATCACTTGTGGATTTTTCTGACTTTAGTTTCGTCTCACCTATTTTGTTTAATAATTGGATCAATTGCATAGAATTACGTATTTGTGGGGTATGATATTTGAGATTAATTACGAATATTGTGATTTTCTTGAGTTGATTTGGAATTCTTTGAATATTAATATCTTGGGATACATGTATATATTCATATATATAAAAAAAAGTAATTATAAATAACAGGAGGGCAAAAGTATCATGCATATCCTTCAACTATCAACCTTTTATCGATTTTATCCTTAAAGTACAAACTCAATCGTTTTTATCCTTGAACTATCCAGTTTTTATTGATTCTATCCTAAGTCACATTTCCGATAAGATATCCCACCGAATTTTGCTGATGTGTATTCAAATTCCGACGAACAGTACTTGGTCTTATGACTTGGCAAAAATAAAAAAGAAATTTTTACTAAATTTTCTCCACCTGTCAAATAAAATTAAAAAAATGAAGAATTCACTGAATACCAAACAAACAAGAACCAAGAACAAGATCTGTTCCCAGATCTTGCCAAAGTAACAGGACCTCTTGCCTCAGTAAGCAGTGAGTGTTTGCCTAAAAAGGTAGAAAAATCACGACATCAACTTATGTGACAAGCGAAGTTTTGTAGCCTTTTTGACTCGAGGTATTAAACCCGTTGGGGTGTCTTTACACCTAATGCCCTAAGCCAACTGGATTGGGAGTCATTAGTTGAATGCTTGTTACAAGGGTCAATTAGAAAGCTTAATAACACTGAGCATTGCACATGTCACATAAAAATATATATATATAATAAAATTAAAAAAAAAGAAAAAAAAAGAGTCAATCAATAAAATCCCTTGATATTATTATTCATTGAGTCTGATGATTCTTGTGATATTGCAGTGTTTGTGTTAAGATTAAATTAAAGCCACATATTTATGTTAAATTCGCTATGCACTACACCTCATGCTAAGATAGAATGGATGGTATGAGATTTAGTCAGAATGATTGGTTCTAGTGATGGTGGTTGGTGGATTCTTGAATATATTCATACTCATGAGATAATTGGATTATTTACATATATGGCATGAATTTTTTGAACGCTTGAATTACTAGGGACTACCAATAAGCTGGTTGAGGGTTGTGATAAATGTTCAAATGTACACTTTAATTGATAATTTATCATGGAAATTTGTCATACAATTAGGGCTTGAAGTTATTATTACATAATAATATCGTTTTTAATCACTTTGTATTTATTTCTATATTTTTAGGCTCAAGAACTTATAACCTATTTTTTCAGTTCAGGTCTTATTCCATAAACATACCATATGAAGCCTAGTTCTGTTCAACCATGTGTCATCATACTAAGTGTAAAATAAACCACTTGCATCATCTGTATATTTACATATCATCATTCTATTTAATCATCCTATCATGTAGATAAACATATATACATATGTATATATGCTTACCTCACATCATTTATTACCATCTACATATGTACCGAAAGTCCATATATATATAGTTGTGTGTGTATATATATATGTATGTATACATTGGGTACCAAAAGTCCATGCAATAGTGTTATATATATATATATGTAATTGTCTGACATCAATAAATGATCTTTGTATTGATTTTCATGTATATATTAATATTGCAGCTCAATTTTTGTCCAAAAGTCTTCAAAATACGGCATTGAAAGAATAATGTGAAGACTATTATCAGTATTCTCCATCTCACCAGTAGATTTTCACTACTATTAATCGAGACACTGAGACAATTCGAGGAGGAAAGTTTTTCTGGAGAAAACAAAGAGCAAGAGGAGAAAAAAATCAGAGAGTGAGTGATAAAATCAGAGAGAGAGTTCTTGAGTTTTATTTTCTCTTTTACAGCAATTCTCTCACATATTCTTTCTAGAATTTTGTGAGATTAATTGCTTGTTGTGTAAACCTAGTATGAGGAACTAATCTTCTTACTAGGGTGACGATGGATCCACTCTACTGTATCTAAACAAATTTGGTTTGATTAATTGTTAGTTTATTTATGCTATGTCAAGTGTTAATTAGCCATTCTTTATTGATAATTAAATCCTGATGCTTAGCTACCATCTAAGTTTAATTACTGTGATGCAAATTGAGGCAAATGCCCATGTCCAATTTGAGACTAGCTTCTTGTAGTTAACACCGGAGTTACTTAGACATAAATGTCATATACTAGGATTTTTGTGAGCGCTACATAAGTTACCATAGGTCCTAATGCATTCTTGATTGTCCTAGCCAATCTATATGCCCATGGATGGTTGCAATTGAGAATAGATGTGGTAAGTCAGATGCTCATGACTATTACATAAATTAGAGGACTTGATCTTTGACATGCATAAATGAAATGATAATTGTCGGCTAAATAATTTAAATACAATAGAGTTGGTGAAATCGGATCCCTAGTGTTTGTCTACTTGTGTTAATTCTTATTTATTTTGTTTCCACTGATAATTATGAAGAGTTGGAATTGCAGATATTTAATATTCAGTCCTTGTGGATACAACACTCGTATTTGCCACTTCTATACTGGAATTGAGGGGGCGGACTGTTACATTTTACACCTGTAGTGATTTTGGTATGTTTCTTTCTCTCATAATGTTTATTTTCTATACTTCGTAGTTTGTGAGTTTTTGAAGGATGTTGAAGAAGATATGGTTCAGAGAAATGACATTAGTCATGAAAGAAGTAAAGCCAAACTTCGCTTATTCTCTCTTTCTTTACTCTCTGTTTTCTCTTAAGAGTCAAAGTTATATTAGGAATCATAGTTGTTAATGTATTACATAGCCTCTTCAAGAGATTAAGATGAAGAGAATCAACCCTTCCATATTGAGAATCTTACGAACTTAGATAATGAAGATGCAACTCAAAGAGATAATTGCATGCTAGGTATTTGTTTGTATTTTTTTTCATGAGCTTTATCTTCGTGGTTTTAATCATGTTACTCCTTTTTTTTCTTATCTATATGTTATTAATGTATTACATAGCCTCTACAGGAGATCAAGATGAAGAGAATCAACCCTTTTATACTGGGAATCTTATAGACTTAGATAATGAAGATGAAGCTCAAAGAGATAATTACATGCTAGGTAGTTGTTTGTAATTATTTTAGTGAGCTTTATCTTCCGTTCAGTTTTGAACTCGCATCCAGCAATTGAAAGAGGTAAATGTATTTGTTTGTAAATTTTTTTAATGAGATTTTTATCTTTGTAGTTTCCACTTGTAATTTTGTTTTTCATGAACATTATTTGCACCCTACTATTTACTGAGGACACCCAAACTAAAGAAACCCCAGTTAAAAATATAATAATTATGAATTCACCCCATTTTGTGTTTTTGTCTAAAAATCACAATCTACACCCCTAGAACCCTAATTCCCAACTCTTCTTTAGATATCCCCATCAATCCCAACATCTCAAAACTCCAGTAGACATACCCATTTGAGTGGTGATGTGGAGGTCGAATGATCATCAACTCGGAGATCTGGCTTGAGAATAACTACTTCTTCTTCTCCGAAGGTTTGCCGAAGTCATGAAGAATTGATGAGGCATTGCTGACGTGATTGGAGAGCAAGGAAGAATGAAAAGGAACAGACGCAGAAGCTGAAGTAGTAGAGGGAGATTGAGCTAAACTGACCTTTTCTCTGAAGTCCTTAAGCATTGTCCCCCATTTCATTGTTCTCATTTTCGTTACTCCAAACATGCAGCCTCTCTCATCCGACGATTCGCCAATCCAGCCTTCTTGCACCCTACCATCAACATATCAGAATCATCGGGCCTTCTAGATACCCAAATCTAGAAGGATCTCATCCCAAATTTTCACAACTACAAAAATAAATTATAATTTCCAAACATAACAACAGAAATCTGAAACTATACAGTTGGATTATAGATATCTTCCGCGAAAAAACCGAATTAGTTCCTAAGATAGCCGTAGAGAAGGTTTGTGGAAGAGGGAGAGAAGGATTTGGGGAAGGTAGGTGAAGAGGGAGAGAAGGATTTGAGACTGAGAATGGTAAGGTCAGTAGGGGTGCTGATAAGATTAGGTTTTTTACAAGTTTTTGGGGTGCACTTAGTAAATGATAGGGTGCAAATAAGGTTCATCTTGTTTTTCTGTCAGGTTTGTCCGAGCACCCTCAAAACTCTAATTCTCAAATCTTTCTTGAGAGTTGCTCAGCTTTGGACTTACCCGTTGTAGTTGACAAATATAAATCAGTTTATTCAAGAAAAGACCGGAGGATAGTCCGCTTAAATAACACTATAAGAAAACAGGATTTTAGTGACGGACATTAGTGACGGAAAATACTTCGTCGCTAATATTTTATTTTGCGAGGCATATCTTTGACTTTCCGTCGCCAAAGTCAAAAAAAATTTTCGCTAGTTAGTGACAGAATTAGTGACGGAACATTCCGTCACAAAATATATTCGTCACCAATTTTGTCACTATTTTACGCGCAAGTTGCAGCACTAATTAGCGACATATTAGCGACGGAATTCAATGACGGGTTAGCGACGGAAACAAATGCCGTCGCTAAATTTTTGTGACGGAATCACATTTCCGTTACTAAAATAGTAACATAATTTTTCACCATCTTAAATTAGTGTCCGTCACGAATTCCATCCCTATATTATCATACTCTGACATACTGGTGCGAAAATTATTACAATAGCTTTTATCTGACATTTTTAGTGATAGAATTTAAATTCCGTCACAATTTTTTTTTGTTATCCCTCCCTAAAGTAGGAAAATATTTTTGATCATCTTAAATTAGTGACGGACTAGACTTTCCGTTGCTAATTCCATCACTAAATTGTCGTACTCTGACATACCGGCTCGGAAATGACCTCTATCTGACATTGTTAGTGACAAAATTAAAATTTTATTATGACGATATTTCTTAGTACCTCAAGTGTAGTTTATTCTTTTATCTCTCTTTCACCATTCTCTCCTTCCTCTACTTCATCTTCTTTGCTACCTTCCTTCTTCCATTCACATATGATTTTCTATTTACTATGGAAGTGCCTACGCATCGTACGTGGATGTACAATAGAGTTGGACCCAACAGGGTGGGAATTACTAAAGAGTTCTTGAATCGGGTGGAGGAGTTCATTACTTATGCGTGTGGAAGAATACTAGAATTTCAAAATACAAAAACAATAAGGTGTCCGTGTGTTAGGTGTAAGTGCACAAAATTTCGAGGGTTAGATGATATAAGGATGCACTTATACAAAAAAGGTTTTCAACCCAATTATTACTATTGGACTAGTCATGGTGAAGATATGCCGAGTGCGAATATTCCCCATGTGGCAACTGTCAATGAGTAAGCAGACGTAGAAAATTATTAATGGGAAAGCAATGATCGGGCTAATTTCAATCCATATGAGTAGATGGTTATGGACGCTGCTGGACCGTTGGTTGGGAGGAGCTCTTACAAGAAGATAATTACAACCAGTTGTTCGTGTCAGAACAACCTAATCCCGAGGCACAAAGTTTCTTTGACATGTTGTATGTTGCCCAATCTCCATTGTGGGATGGATGCGAGTCACATTTAAAGTTGTCAGCTGCGGTGAGGCTTTTAAGCATTAAAGCTGACTATAATATGCCGTAGGGTTGTTTCAATGACGTCGTTCACCTTATGAAAGAGACGATGCCTGAAGATAATAGGATGCCTGAAACTTTTTATCAAGCCAAGAAGTCAGTGTCTAAACTCGGACTTGGTTATCAACGAATCGATTGTTGTCCAGACGGTTGTATGATATACTATAAGGACAACACACATTTGACGCAGTGTAAATTTTGTGGGGTGAACAGTTATAAACCTCGGAGAACTGGACGTGAAAATTTCAAGGAGATTCTGATTAAATGTATGTGGTACCTACCACTAATTCCAAGGCTTAAGAGGCTATTTAGTTCAACAGTTACAACAAAGGAGATGAGGTGGCATTATGAGTATCAAAGCGAGTCTGACATCCTGTGTTATCCATCGATGGAGAAGCATGGAAAAATTTTGACTGAACATATCAAGATTTCGCTTCAGACCCACACAGTGTAAGATTAGGTATGTGCGCAGATAGTTTCACTCCTTTTGGACAATCTGGTAAGAACTATTCATGTTGGCCTGTCATTTTGACTCCTTATAATTTATCGCTTGGGATGTGTATGAAAAGGGAGTTTATATTCTTGACAATAATCATTCCGAGTCCTCATAATCCGAAGAGTAGAATCGATGTTTATCTTCAACCCTTGATAGATAAGCTCAATCAGTTGTGATGCGAAGGTGTCGTAACATACGATGTTTCCATGAAAGAAAATTTTATTTTGAGAGCAGCGTTGATGTGGACTATCAACGACTTTTCTGCCTATGGTATGATGTATGGATGGATGACACAAAGGAAGTTAACATGTCTTTACTGCATGGAGTGCTCTAAGGCGTTTACGTTGAAAAATGATAGGAAAAATTCATGATTTGATTGTCACAGACAGTTTTTGCCTATGACCCATCCTTTTAGGCGGAACAAGGATGCATTTTTCAAGAATCAAATGGAGAAATCACAACCTTCTCCACGTTTGTCTGGAGAAGAAGTTTTGGCAAGACTTTGAACTTTCCAAAGATTATTGAGACAGGGCCATTATCACTGTCGGGATATGGTCAAGATCACAACTGGACAAAAAAGAGCATCTTCTGGGATCTACCTTATTGGCGCAACAATATTATACGAAATAACCTTGATGTCATGCATATTGAAAAGAACGTGTTTGACAATGTTTTCAATACGTGTATGGATGTTAAGGGAAAAACAAAGGATAATGCTAAGTCCCGACTAGATTTTTCACATTATTGTAAACGCATAGCTTTAGAGTTGGTGGAGTATGACAACGGTAAATCCTTCAAACCGAAAGCACAATTTTGCCTCAACATGGAGCAAAGAAGAGTTGTTTGTTCTTGGGTTTTCAGCTTGAAATTGGCAGACGATTATGCATCAAACCTAGGCAGGTGCGTAGATATGAGGGAAGGAAAGTTGTTTGGGACGAAAAGTCACGACTGTCATGTTTTCATGCAGCGGCCACTTTCGATTGCATTTCGGGCATTGCCCGAGTCCATTTGGGCTACACTTACTGAGTTGAGTCACTTTTTTATAGAGATATGTTCGACTACATTGTGAGTGAGTCAATTGAGCATTATGGAAGACAATCTTCATGTGATCCTTTGCAAGTTGGAGCGTATATTTCCCCCATTATTCTTTGACTCGATGGAAAATCTATTGATACATCTACCATTCGAAGCAAGGATGGGTGGCCCAGTACAATACAGATGGATGTATCCTTTTGAAAGGTATTCTTTAATTCATGTTCCATTTATTATATAAATTATTATATTTATTGACACGTTTCAATTAAATTTTATAATAGCTTCCTCCACTTCCTAAAGAAAAAAGTTAAAAATAAAGCTCGTGTAGAAGGATCTATTTGTGAAGCGTATATAGTCAAGGAGACGTCGACATTTGCTTCGTATTATTTTGAACCACATGTGAGCTCTCGAAGAACCAGAGTACCTAGAAATGATGATTGGGGTACATCCAACCAGGAAGTCCCTATAATTTCAATATTCAATCAATCTGGTCGTCTTGTTGGTGTTGTCGGTAAGCGATACCTCACCGACAGAGAACACAATGCTGTAAAATTGTACGTGTTTTTGAATTGCGATATTGTCCAACCATTTATAGAGTAAGCTATAATTACTTTTGTTGCAATTGGTAAAGTAATTATATTTAATGTGACCATAACGGATGTCACTAATTTGTATATATGTTACAGCTTGTACACAGATTTTGTGCGAGCATCAGTACCTACATTGAATGACAATGCAGTCGATTATCAAATTGAGATAGGTTTAGCATCATGGTTCAGACAATACGTAAGTAGCGATTTAATATAATAACATCACACTTTTTTATTTAATTACGGCAATATAAGTTGATGAACTTATTATTTTTCATGATGAAGGTCCATGATCCACATAACAGGATAACTGATGAAACAATACAAAATATAGCATATGGACCGTTGAGAAGGGTTGAGATGTGGCATACATATTATGTAAGTGGATACAAATTCGACACCGATGCGTGTAGTGAAGGCAAGTAAACAAGCATTAGCGGTGTATGCATGCGGGGAACCAATTATGGACAATCAGAAAATGACTACTATGGAAGACTTAAAGAGATTGTACAATTCGAATTCCCAGGACAACCGATAAAGAAAATTGTTCTCTTTAATTGTGAGTGGTTCGACCCAACTCCTAATCGAGGTACGCGAATCAATAAACATTATGGACTTGTTGAGGTTAAACACATAAGAAGGTACAAAAAGTTTGATCCGTTTATAATAGCACAACAAGCAGAGCAAGTCTACTTTGCTCTTTATCCAGAAGAGATACGTGATTGAGCAGATTGGTGGGCCATGATTAAAACAAAAGCCAGAAGCATAATTACTACACCATCAGCACAGGTAGATGATGCATTCCAAGATAATGAAGTTCCAGTTGAGCCAGTTGTAGTAGACACTGACCAACTAAATTCTCTAGTCGATAATGCTGCTGCACCTGAGGAAGTGCAAGTATAAAACTCTACAAGGCAACTCTTGGTTGAGGAAGATACTGATGATGACGAAGAAGAAGAATTTGAATCTTATGATTCGGATTCAGAAGAAGAGCCTAAAGACTACAATTAATGTAATGAAAAGATTAACAACATTTATGTAAAAAAGTTATTGGAGCGTCTACAGTGGTGCAACATGATCCAGCACTCCAAACACCTCGAAATTTGTGCAACATTTATTTTTTCAAGTGTGGAGTATACTATAGACCCACAATGGTTGTCATCTCAAGCGCTACAAAATACATATACTACCAACTACCAACCTCCAATTCCCTCCTATCTAAGTTGCTATATAATAATAGAAATTTTGTATTTGATCAACTGTAAAATTTTACAGTTGTATCCTAGCGATAGGATACTTATGTATCCTACCAGTAGGATATTGTAATACGACCCAATATTATACTCTTGAAACATTATTTTTCGTCATTAAATAATTTAAATAGTGACGGAACTTGTCATTCCTTCACTAAATATTTTAAATAGTGATGGAATTTTACATTTCGTCACTAATTGAATTGAGTTAAATAGTGACGGAATAGCAATTTCCGTAACTAAATAATTTAAATAGTGACAGAACTTGCCATTCCGTCACTAAATATTTTAAATAGTGATGGAATTTTACATTCCGTCACAAATTAAATTTTAGATAAACCTAGCGGTTCATTTGGTATTCTCAAATCTCAAATACCCTAATTTTATTGGATTGCAAAATACCCTCCGCTGTTGCTTACCTCCGGTTTATACCTTTCCCTTCTCTAGATCTCTGTCTCTGTCTTCAGAAGCCACCGAATCAAAAGCAGACTCTTTGGAACTTCTGTCAGCATCTTCATCTTCTTTGAACCCTCATTTTTGTCTTGATGGTTCTATCCTTGGTATTCCTTCTTTCTAACTCAAACACTCCATCTTACTTCATCCCAAATCGGTCGAATTAGCTTCCTTTATAACCTCAAGTGGGGAACTGTAGCTATTGACCAAAGACTCGCTGCTTCCGCTGCATCCACACCTCCACCACTGCCAGGAGAGTTATTCAGATGCATACCGCTACCACTTGTGCCGTCGTTGCCACTATTGCATGCAGTGTCGACCAATTCAACAATGTAAGTATACCTTACCTCTTCTCCCTCTCTCCTCTCTATCTCTAACTCTAACTATGCCGCCGTTGTCACCATTTCAAATTTTCTTTGGGTTTGTTCCTTTTTTTTTAATCTATAGTTAAGATTTATCTCTTTGTTTGTCTAAATTACTTGCAAAACTCGTTCACATTGAATCTGTAGCTACAATATTTTTAATGTTTTAATGGTAGATGTCTGGTGATCCTTCGAGTGAGCATAATCTTACTCTATCGAGTCGAGGACGTCGTTGACTTATCCGTGGTGGAGGCAGTAGAGTGCCAGCGGGTCAAGAATTCCCTCACAACACAACCTCATCCCCTTTATCTGTCAATTCGATGCTGCCACCCATAATGTCACCTCCTCAGCTATATCCTAAGATGTGGGCACTGGATCCATTATCGCCCCTCTTCCCAACGACCCAAAACACTCCTCACTTGCCCAATACCCCACCTGCACCCACCTCCCACATCTCGACGATGGACATGCAGTCTGTCGGAGGCTCCTCGTCCCGGAAAATTCCATCAACCAATTCTGAAGGCAACAAAACATGGATACGACCATATTCAGACTCTGGGTAAGTGCATTGTTCCTTAATCTTATTTTCTATACATTAATTATGGAAACTTATATGTCATTAAGGGCAAGTTCAAGCATCCCGCAAACACATGGAGGAGTGTTCCTAGTGACGTCAAGGAACTTCATTTTCAAGAGTTCACGGTAAGTATAAATTGAAGTACCTTGCATAAATTGTACAATTGTTTGTGTTTGCCTATTTTATTGATTGGAATATGAACAAAACAGGTAAACATAAATGAACCATGGCTAGTATAAGTGTATGTCTGTAAGTTGTCAGTTGTTCATATAGAAAAAAGAGCACCAGAAGTGAGCTTTAAATGGTTTGTGTTTGTTTTCTCTACTTTGGAATTTCCAACCTACCTGTTAACATGAAGTATTTGCAAAATGTTTGAGCACCAGAAGTGAGCTCTAAATGGTTTGTGTTTGTTTTCTATGCTTTGGAATTTTCAACCTACCTATTAACATGAAGTATTTGCAAAATGTTTGTGATAATGGGCTAAGTACTGCTGTTGTTG